>NC_057795.1:234382705-234682705 GCF_018294505.1 Triticum aestivum
GGGAGTGGAACCATGTCTTACGAACGCATTTGTCTGAAATGTGAGGGGGAGTTACAGTTCTACCCTTGCATATAGGCTTCTCGGCTTGGGTCTGTGTACTGAGGGTCGGGGATAGTAGAGTAACTTTGCTTCTCCCCAAATAGTGGGCGGGAGCGATTTCGGGCGAGGAGGGCGTGTTTTGAACTACAGTGGGCGCGAGCGATTTCGGGCGAGGAGAGCGTGTTTTGAAATAGTGGGCGCGAGCTATTTCGGGCGAGGAGAGCGTGTTTTGCCGACCATGGTTTATGAATTATTCGACACATGTCATTTCGCCCGAGGAGAAGGTGCGCTTGGATGAAGTTAAGAACCTACCCTCGATGTACAACGGGCCAATTGATGCGTGGCCCACATAGGACGGTAATTTCGCGTCTCCCATTTATTTGCTCGGGCGAATTCCACCGAGCAGAGAGGATGTTTAACGGTTCGTTCAAATTTTGGGAGAACGAGCATCCACGTCTACCTTACCAAGTCGATTCGAATCAAATTTTGAAATATTAACTTGCCACTTCTTTTTTAGATGGAGAGATGATGCTCGGGAGTAATGTGTTTTTACATGCTCATTGCTAGCGATTTACTATATGACAAATAGTTGACCCACTCAAAAACGCGAATCAAACCCAAAATGAAATATCTTGATTCAATAAATAGTTCGTTCAGTAGGTCAAAATAGTGAACTAAATCCAAAATTGAACATCTCAATCGAGTAGCATGTTGTACAGTATTATAGTACTCCATGAACATGTTGAAAGTCAAATTAATGAACTTGTTTGATATACGCATATATCGTTCATGTGTGGATTGCAGACAACATGTTCTCCAATTTAAATATTTGAATGCAAGTTTATATCGAAACATGGTTCATATCAGTCTTTGATGCATAAAACGCGACCTCCACCTCTCCCGGACTCCTGTTCTCTCTCTCTCTCTCTCTCTCTCTCTCTCTCTCTCTCTCTCCGACAATCTTCAATTCCATCGCATGCATCCGACACAAAAACCTTGTTGGTCCCTCTCCCTTTCTCTCCATCTCTCTCTCTCTCTTTGTGTGTGTGTGTGGGGGGGAGGGGTCTTTCTAGTTCGCATGCATATATACACCATCTATAGGTCTCTCTCGCACACTATGTATGATACTCTAGCTAGTCCAAGCTAGATATCTTGGGTGCACTCATCATACGCACACAAATTCCTTGGCTCTTTGCCCGTAACTCTCTCACGCACCACTTTGTCGTCTCGGAGCTCTTCCCCCCTCTCTCAAACTCTCCATCCACCTGGGTCACCCATACACATGCATATCTCACTCGCACTCGATAGGCCCATCTAAAACTCTATCTCTCTCCCTCGTTCTCTCTCCATCTCACATGCACACACACACACACACAATCTCATGCCCAGCTAGCCAAGTATAATGGTCTCTCACTCAATTGTAGGCACACGCAGTCCCCCCTCTATGTATACTACTAGCTAATCTTAGTCTCCATCACAAACATGTGCATGGTCTATCTCGATTTATCTCGGGGCATCTTTCTATCGCGCACGCACTCCCTCGATCTCCCACCCATATAGTCCCCTCACGATCTCGAGGGGATCTCTCTATCACAAACACACCCTCTCTCCCTCCCCATGCGTCCATGCCATCCATGTGTCCCTCTCAACCTTTGTTCCTTGTTGGCCAGACCTCTATTGGACATGTGCTACAGGGGTGTCTCTCTCCATTGCAAATAATCACACACTAGCTATCTTCGTGTATCTCCTCGCCTCGCTTTTCCATCTCGGAGATGCATGCGTGATATGTTCGCATAAGAAACAAAAAACACACACTCTCTCTAATTTGTCATTTGTTGTCACTTTCTCTTTCACACACATACTCTTTTTGCACACTTACTCATTCTCCTTCACACGCACTTGATCTGTCTCGACTAAGTCACTCTCCTCGGTGCATAGCATATAGATTTATTGAAAAGTCAAACATCACAAAGTTTGACCATGTACGTGGAGAAAAAGAATTACATCTAGTACGACAAACATATACCATTAGATTCACCATGAGATGTAGTTTTGTATGATGTATCTTTGGTATTGTAGATATAAATAACATTTGCGTAAACCTCATCAAAGTTTCCAAAGTTTGACTTCTAAAAAATTTACATGCACTGCATTATCGAGTGGATGGAATATCTCTTTCCCCCTCTCAACTATCTGACGCACCACTCAGCCTTATCGGGGCTCCTCAATCTCTCTCCAACTTTATTGGTCAGTTTGGTTCGTGACCTGACCCTCATGCCTTGATGGCCGGTACTGCCTGGTGTGGACGTGAGATGTAAAATATTTCTGCCTGGCCAGGCTTGTGTTGTGCTGAAGCGTTTGGTTCATGCCTAGGCCAGGCAAAGCACCAACGTCCCATCATTCAATCCATGCATCAATTATTTAATGCCAATATCCATCCATGTTGCTGTTAGCCTCGTGGCCGCACGACCAGGCACGGTCGGGCGTTCAAAATCGGTCGCCTGGGCCAGGCTACTTGCAGCGTTTGGAGTTCAGCCAGGCTAATTAAAGTGCAAGGGAACCCAGTCCAGGCGGGCTTTCTTTTCACAGGGTAGCAACCAAACAAGTGTGCATGAAATCCAGCCACAAGCCCAGGCTAGGCAAAAGATGCTCATGACGCAAGCCAAACTGACCTTATATCTCCCTGGTTCACACATACACATGTCTCGCTCGTGCTATACATATAGACCCATCCAACACTCTCCGCCCTTGTTCTCTCTCCATGTGACACGCACCCCCCTAAGTACCATAATCCCTCACTCCATCATAAGCGCAAACACTCCCCCCTCCTAAGTATGATTATCTCTTACTAGCCATCAGGAACACACGTATTGTCACCTTCCATCCATACGTCTATCTCGATATCTCTTGGGGCATCTTCTATCGCGCACACACCTTATCACTCGATCTCCCACCCATGTAGTCCCATCACGATCTCCAGGGGATCTCTCTATGACAAACATACACTCTCTCCTCCCCATGTCTGTATTTTCTCCATACGTCTCTCTCGACCTTTCTCCCTTGTTTGTCAGACCCCTCTTGGCCACGTGCTAGGGGTCTTGCTCTCTCGATTCCAAACAACCACACACTATCTCCTCACCTTGCCTCCGTTGTCGAAGATGCATGTGTGATATGTTTGCATAAGACACACACGCTTTCTCTCTACTTTTATCGTGTGTTGTTGATAACCCGCAAGTATACGGAATAATTGTAGCCTCTTTCGATAAGTAAGAGTGTCGAACCCAACGAGGAGCTAAAGGTAGAACAAATATTCTCTAAAGTCCTATCTGCCACTGATACGACTCTACGCACGCTTAGTGTTCGCCTTACCTAGAACAAGTATGAAACTAGAAGTACTTTGTAGGTGTTGTTGGATGGGTTTGCAAGATAATAAAGAGCATGTAAATAAAAGCTAGGGGCTGTTTAGATAAAGATGTAATAAAGTAAATAAATCGAGTGTGGAAAAGTGGTGGTAGGAGTTGTGAAAGTGTCCGTAAGCAATTGACTACGTTACTAGACCGATAGCAAGTTTTCTGTGGGAGAGGCATAAGCTAACATACTTTCTCTTCTCGGATCATATGCACTTATGATTGGAACTCTAGCAAGCGTCCGCAACTACTAAAGGTTCATTAAGGTAAAACCCAACCATAGCATTAAAGCATCAAGTCCCCTTCATCCCATACGCAACAATCCCCTTACTCGGGTTTATGCTTTTGTCACTCAAGCAACCCACCATAAAAGAATCATGAACGTATTGCAACACCCTACAGCGGGAATCCCTCACGCTTGCGCGAATGGAGGGCACAATACGACAGCAACATAACCACAAGCAAATTAAATCAATCATAGAAATTCATCAACCACCAATAGGATAATGAAAATCTACTCAGACATCATAGGATGGCAACACATCATTGGATAATAATATGAAGCATAAAGCACCATGTTCAAGTAGAGGGTACAGCGGGTTGCGGGAGACTGGACCGCTGAATATAGATGGGGGAAGGTGATGGAGATGTTGATGAAGATGATGGAGGTGTTGGTGAAGATCGCGGTGATGAGAATGGCCCCCGGCAGCGTTCCGGCGCCACCGGAAGAAAGGGGGAGAGAGCCCCCTTCTTCTTCTTCTTCTTCCTTGACCTCCTCCCTAGATGGGAGAAGGGTTTCCCCTCTGGTCCTTGGCTCCCATGGCTTGGATCTATCTCTCTGTTTCTGCGTTCTGGAATTCTGCCCTGGCACCGTATCCTTTATATCTGGAGATCCGTAACTCCGATTGGATTAAACCTTTGCCCAGATTGTTTTCCAAAAAATTGCTTTCTTGCAGCCAAAGAAGGGCATCAACCGCCTTACGGGTGGTCCACGAGAGTGGGGGGCGCGCCCACTTTAAGTGGGCGTGGGCCCCTATCTCGTGGCCACCTCGGGCATCATCTCGCGTTGATTCTTCCTCCCAAAAATCACAAATATTCCAAAATAATTCTCCGTCCGTTTTTATCCCGTTTGAACTCTATTTGATATGGGGTTTGTGCGAAACATAAAACATGCAACAGACAGGAACTGGCACTGGGCACTGGATCAATATGTCAGTCCCAAAAAATAGTATAAAAAGTTGCCAAAAGAATATGAAAGTTGTAGAATATTGGCATGGGACAATCAAAAATTATAGATACGACGGAGACGTATCAGCATCCCCAAGCTTAATTCCTTCTTGTCCTCGAGTAGGTAAATGATAAAAAGATTTTTTTTGATGTGGAATGCTACCTAGCGTAATCTTGATCATATGTCTAATCATGGCATGAATATTAAGACACGAGTGATTCAAGGCAATAGTCTATCATTTGACATAAAAACAATAATACTTCAAGCATACCAACCAAGCAATTATGTCTTATCGAAATAACATAGCCAAAGAAAGCTCATCCCTACAAAATCATATAGTCTGGCTATGCTCCATCTTCATCACACAAAGCATTCAAATCATACACAACCCTGATGACGAGCCGAGCAATTGGTTCATACTTTTTAACGCGCTTCAGCTTTTTCAACTCTTACGCAATACATGAGCACAAGCCATGGACATAGCACTATAGGTGGAATAGAATATGATGGTGAAGGTTTATGTGGAGAAGACAAAAAGGGAGAAAGTCTCACATCGACGCGGCTAATCAACGGGCTATGGAGATGCCCATCAATAGATATAAATGTGAGTGAGTAGGGATTGCCATGCAACGGATGCACTAGAGCTATAAATATATGAAAGCTCAACAAAAGAAACTAAGTGGGTGTAGATCCAACTAGCTTGCTCATGAAAAACTCGGGCGTTTGAGGAAGCCCATTATCGGAATATACAAGCCAAGTTCTATAATGAAAATTCCCACTAGTATATGAAAGTGATAACTCAAGAGACTCTCTATATGAAGAACATGGTGCTACTCTGAAGCACAAGTGTGGTAAAAGGATAGTAACATGGCCCCTTCTCTCTTTTTCTCTCATTTTTTTCTTTTATTTTTTTCTTTTTTTTGGTGGGCTTCTTTGGCCTCTTTTTTTATGTGGGCTTCTTTGGCCTCTTTTATTTTTCATAAAGTCCGGAGTCTCATCCCGACTTGTGGGGGAATCATAGTCTCCATCATCCTTTCCTCACTGGGGCAATGCTCTAGTAATGATGATCATCACACTTTTATTTACTTACAACTCAATATTACAACTCGATATCTCAAGCAAAGATATTACTCTGTATGAATGCTTCCGGCGGTGTACCGGGATGTGCAATGATCTAGCATAGCAATGACATCAAAAAACGGACAAGACATGAAAACATCATGCTAGCTATCTTACGATCATGCAAAGCAATATGACAATGAATGCTCAAGTCATGTATGTGATGATGATGGAAGTTGCATGGTAATATATCTCGAAATGGGTATGTAAATGCCATAATAGGTAGGTATGGTGGCTGTTTTGAGGAAGATATAAGGAGGCTTATGTGTGATAGAGCGTATCATATCACAGGGTTTGGATGCACCAACAAAGTTTGCACCAACTCTCGAGGTGAGAAAGGGCAATGCACCGTACCGTAGAGGCTAGCAAAGTGGAAGGGTGAGTGTGCGTATATCCATGGACTCACATTAGTCATAAAGAACTCATATACTTATTGCAAAAGTCTACTTAGCCCTTGAAGCAAAGTACTACTACACATGCCCCTAGGGGGATAGATTGGTAGGAGAAGACCATCGCTCATCCCCGACTACCACTCATAAGGAAGAGAATAAAAAAACACTTCATGCTCCAACTTCGTTACATAAAGGTTCACCATACGTGCATGCTACGGGACTTGCAAACCTCAACACAAGTATTTCTCAATTTCACAATTACTCAACTAGAACGACTCTAATATCACCACCTTTATATCGCAAAACTATTGCAAGGAATCAAACATATCATATTCAGTGATCTACAAGTTTTATGTAGGATTTTATGACTAACCATGTGAATGACCAATTCCTGTTATCTCTCTAAATAGATATAAGTGAAGCAAGAGAGTTTAATTCTTTCTACAAAAGGTATGCCCACTCTCTAACAATTATAAGTGAAGCAAAAGAGCATTCTACAAATGACGATTTTCTATGTAAAGGGGAAACATGCAATCCAAACTTCAAATGATATAAGTGAAGCACATGAAGCATTCTATAAAGCCACACTCAAAAGATTTATGTGAAGTGCAATGATCATTCTAAAAATCAACCAAGGACTATCTCATACCAGCATGTGCATAAGATAAAAATGAAAACTAAATGCAAAAGACGCTCCAAGATTGCACATATTGCATGAACGAAATAAATACAAAAACATACCGATACTTGTTGAAGAAAGAGGGGATGCCTTCCGGGGCATCCGCAAGCTTAGACGCTTGAGTCTCCTTGAATATTTACTTGGGGTGCCTCGGGCATCCCCAAGCTTGAGCTCTTGGCTCTCTTCCTTTTCCACATATCGAGACCTCCTCGTTTAGACACTTTATCCACACAAAACTTCAACAGAAAACTCGGTAAGATCCGTTAGTATAATAAAGCAAATCACCACTCTAAGTACTGTTGCAAACCAATTAATATTTTATTTTTGCATTGTGTCTACTGTAATATAACTTCTCCATGGCTTGATCCACTAATATAAATTGATAGATTCATCAAAACAAGCAAACTATGCATCAAAAACAGAATCTATCAAAAACAGAACAATCTTTAGCAATCTGAACATCCACCATACTTCTGTTACCCCACAAATTATACAAAAACTAGGAAAAATAAACAAGTTATACAGAAAGACAGTGCAAAAGGAATCAGAACCATTTGACGTTCCAGTTAAAAATTTAAAATCACGCACTACAACCAAAGTTTCTGTCCTGCACCATACAAACCAACAAGCATTGTAAACATTCTAAAGGCAAACCTTGGCACATTATTTTTATAATACAATGGAATTATACAAGGGAATAATTATTTTTGTTGAAAAGTTTCTGTAATTAAGATTCACAAAGTTTCGTGAGCATGAACAAAGTTCAAGGAGCTCTCCCACTTCAACAATGCTTATCTCTCTCACTTTCACTTTCCTTTTTGAAAAGTTTTAGGTTCCCCTCTTTATTTTTGTTTTTAAACTATACGAAAGCACTCCACAGAAATAAATGACTCTCTAGAACTTCCAGGTTGTCTCCCTGGCAACGCTTTCTTTAAAGCCATTAAGCTAGGCATATAGTGCTCAAGTAATGAATCCACCCGAATCCCAAGGTATATCAAAGACAATTTTAATTAACAATGATTTGAAATTTAGTAGTGTGCACAAAGTAACATATATCCAGCAACAACGAAGTCTAACTCTCTTCCTATGCATCGGCATGTCATAAAAGAACAATTCATGCACACCAAGTAAAGGCCAATGCATAGTATAAGCAGTTTCTTGCAATTCTATCGTGTTGGAAACATAGAGAGGTGGAGATATAGTTCCTCTCTCATAATAATTGCAAGTAGGAGCAGCAAGCACATGCATATTATATCTATCAAAATCATCATGTGCAACAGTAAAAGGTAACCCATCAATATAATCCTTACTAAGCGCAAACTTCTCCGATATAGTGTAGTCGGGAGAATTCAAAAAGATAATAGGACTATCATGCGTGGGTGAAATAGCAACAATTTCATGTTTAACATAAGGAACTATAGCAAGTTCATCTCCATAAGTATAATTCATATTGGCATCTTGGCCAAAAGCATAGCAAGCAGCATCAAAAAGGGATATTTCAAGAGAATCAACGAGATCATAACAAGCATCATAGCAATCATCCTTCGGTAAGCACGAAGGGGAATTAAACAATGTATGAGTTGAAGAGTTACTCTCATTAGAAGGTGGGCACGGGTGATCAATCCGCTCTTCCTCCTTTTGTTCTTCGCTCTCCTCATCATCTTTTTCATCCAATGAGCTCACAGTTTCATCAATTTCTTCTTCCATAGCTTCCTGCAAAATATTAGTCTCTACTTGGACAACGGAAACTTTCTCAATAAATGCTTTAATATTGTAATTGTATTAATAATTTTCATAGCAATATCTAAGTATAGCAAGATTTTCAGGCCTATAAACATCATCATCTAAAGCTTCATACTTTTCAAACAAAGATTCAATTTCATAAGCAGCCTTAAAAGCAACAAATTCTTCTATTTGTTCCATATCATAGTAATCATATCTACTATTAGCATAAGAAGCTAAGGTTTCATTATCATTGAATTTGCATGAAAAGGGAAGGTGTGGAGCCTTCATCCTAGAGCAACAAGTAATATCATATCTCAAGCATAGTTGACGAGCATACCAACGAAACATATTAATTTGATCCCATAATAATTTCCCTTTTTGTGTCAAGCGATAATCCCTAAAGTATTCACGTTGATCCAACGTGTCTCCCATTATAAAGTTGAGTTGGGTTTTCTCAGGATTATCAAAGTAGTACAAAACATTTCTCACATGATGATCATCGAGGGTTTTAGGAGTTACCCCATCTCCATGAGTAGCAAGTACACCTAATTTTTTTGGTATTTTGTGTTCCATATCCATAACTAAAGATAGAGAACAACTTAGAATAGCAAATAAAAATTACTTAGTTATAAAGCAAACAAGCACACACAAGAATATTCACCCCACGCTATGACTCCCCAGCAACGGCACCAGAAAAAGGTCTTGATAACCCGCAAGTATACGGAATAATTGTAGCCTCTTTCGATAAGTAAGAGTGTCGAACCCAACGAGGAGCTAAAGGTAGAACAAATATTCTCTCAAGTCCTATCTGCCACTGATACGACTCTACGCATGCTTAGTGTTCGCCTTACCTAGAACAAGTATGAAACTAGAAGTACTTTGTAGGTGTTTTTGGATGGGTTTGCAAGATAATAAAGAGCACGTAAATAAAAGCTAGGGGCTGTTTAGATAAAGATGCAATAAAGTAAATAAATCGAGTGTGGAAAAGTGGTGGTAGGAGTTGTGAAAGTGTCCGTAAGCAATTGACTACGTTACTAGACCGATAGCAAGTTTTCTGTGGGAGAGGCATAAGCTAACATACTTTCTCTTCTCGGATCATATGCACTTATGATTGGAACTCTAGCAAGCGTCCGCAACTACTAAAGGTTCATTAAGGTAAAACCCAACCATAGCATTAAAGCATCAAGTCCCCTTCATCCCATACGCAACAATCCCCTTACTCGGGTTTATGCTTTTGTCACTCAAGCAACCCACCATAAAAGAATCATGAACGTATTGCAACACCCTACAGCGGGAATCCCTCACGCTTGCGCGACATAGAGGGCACAATACGACAGCAACATAACCACAAGCAAATTAAATCAATCATAGAAATTCATCAACCACCAATAGGATAACGAAAATCTACTCAGACATCATAGGATGGCAACACATCATTGGATAATAATATGAAGCATAAAGCACCATGTTCAAGTAGAGGGTACAGCGGGTTGCGGGAGACTGGACCGCTGAATATAGATGGGGGAAGGTGATGGAGATGTTGGTGAAGATGATGGAGGTGTTGGTGAAGATCGCGGTGATGATAATGGCCCCCGGCAGCGTTCCGGCGCCACCGGAAGCAAGGGGGAGAGAGCCCCCTTCTTCTTCTTCTTCTTCCTTGACCTCCTCCCTAGATGGGAGAAGGGTTTCCCCTCTGGTCCTTGGCTCCCATGGCTTGGATCTATCTCTCTGTTTCTGCATTCTGGAATTCTGCCCTGGCACCGTTTCCTTTATATCTGGAGATCCGTAACTCCGATTGGATTAAACCTTTGCCCAGATTGTTTTCCAAAAATTTGCTTTCTTGCGGCCAAAGAAGGGCATCAACCGCCTTACGGGTGGTCCACGAGAGTGGGGGGTGCGCCCACTTTAAGTGGGCGTGGGCCCCTATCTCGTGGCCACCTCGGGCATCGTCTCGCGTTGATTCTTCCTCCCAAAAATCACAAATATTCCAAAATAATTCTCCGTCCGTTTTTATCCCGTTTGAACTCTATTTGATATGGGGTTTGTGCGAAACATAAAACATGCAATAGATAGGAACTGGCACTGGGCACTGGATCAATATGTTAGTCCCAAAAAATAGTATAAAAAGTTGCCAAAAGAATATGAAAGTTGTAGAATATTGGCATGGAACAATCAAAAATTATAGATATGACGGAGACGTATCAGTTGTCCATGTCTCTTTCACACACGCACACATACACTTTTTTCACTCTCTCTCTCTCTCTCTAGTTAGGGACTCTGTCATGTCCATAAGCATATGGATGTTTTGAAAAGTCAAACCTTAGAAAAGTTTGACCAGGTATATGTGGAGAAAAACATTTACATCTGGAATGATCATTAGATTCATCACCAACATGTACTTACTTCATACTATCATTTATCTTTGGTATTGTAGATATAAGTAATTTCTTTATAAACTTGGTCAAAGTTTCAAAAGTTTGACTTAAAAAAAATGTTGGAACTACATTATCGAATGGAGGGAGTAGCTATTTCTCTCTCTCTCTACTATCTCTCACGGGCCTCCCCTCTCACTCGAACTCTCTATACCGACAGATTATACGCTCACTGTGTCAGCGTATAGCTCTGTATATTGTTTAGTTGACTGGTCAACCAATCCACATGCTGCCTTGTCAGCTCGTGTTCTGTATCTTCGTGTGCTGGCCCATGTGGCAGTGGGTGAAAATAAGTAAACTAGAGGCCCATCTGACACGCGGTGAAGTAAACAAAGTTGAAACCACTCGGGGTAGCACCCCGCACGCAAGTAAATTGAGGGCGCATTGAGGACAAACTTCTTGCGTGTGAAGGACGCACTCGCACACAATTCACCACTGCGCGGCGGCATGCACAGAAGGACGCACTCGTGCACACCCAGCACACAACACACACCAGCACACGTGTACACCGGCATCACCGCCGGTTGAGATGGACGGCAAGGCAGCCAACGAGCAGAGGCGGCTTGAGCCAAAACCGCATCCGGCGAGCCTGGACTTCATCAACAGCCTCCCCGATGACATGCTGCTCGTCATCATCAGCCTCCTCCCCACCAAATCTGCCGTGCGGACCGCCCTGCTCTCCCGGTGGTGGCGCCCCCTCTGGTGCTGCGCCCCCCTCAACCTCACTGTCGACAGCTGCCTCTGCGACGGGGATTGCAAACGCATGGCCGCAGTCTCCAAGATCCTTTCATCGCACCCTGGGCCAGCCAGACGCCTTGACATCCGTATGTTCAGTACCAACTGCAAGGTCCAACCCGAGTTCGATGAGTGGTTCTTATCCGCTACCCTAGATCAGCTCGAGGAGCTCAGCTTTGAAGCTGGACAATGTCGCTCTCTGCCGCCGTCCGTGCTCCGCCTCACACCAACGTTGCGCCACGCCAGCTTCAGCTCCTCCTATCTTCCCCAGATTAATGCCGCGCCCGCCCTTCTTCTCCCTCAACTCAAGCAGCTCGACCTCTTCGACGTTGTCATCTCGAAGAAGGCATGCAGAAGTTTAAGCCTAATTAATTCCAGCGATTTAAGTGGCTGCATGCGTGCCCTCGGCTACGACTCGTTGCATGCTGCTCCGCGTACTGCCTGCGAGCGATTCTGAGTGCCTGCATGCAGCCAGCCGTAATTAAGGCAGCTAACTGATGTGAAAAAAAGATACGCTTTAATTGTGGCGGGCTTTTTAAATCCGTGGAATCATTATTGACAAGGAGGGAGATGATTCGAGTGCACTTGTTTGACCGCCATGACGGCATGCAACCTCGACGGCATGGGACGGCACAGTCATAATTTCAGTTTCTCTAGTTTTCCACGGCAAGCTGGCGCGCTAAGCCATTATGCATTGAATTCCGATGACCGTCGCGCTACCTTCCACCTATAAGTACTGTTTCCCGGCCTTCTCTGGTGGCACCATGACCCAACTCGCCATATCCTCATAAGCCCCCACTGGCCCGACATCGCTCGCCACATCCTCCATGCCCCCGCCCGTCTGCGGTAGGCGATGCCGGAGGCGGTCACTGCCGGAACTAGTGTTCGTTTTTTCACCGGAAGGCAGACGGAGGGAGGAGGCATTCTATCTGTCTTTAGATGGCAATGCGCAAATCGAGGAGTTGTTGGAGCGCGACTGCATGGCGGAGGAGCAGGAGTTGTTGGAGCGCGACCGCCTGGCGGAGGAGCAGCGTATCACCAATTTGCACCGCCAGCGGGGCATGGAGCAGCAGCGCACCGACGCTCTGGGTCACGAGCAGAGCACCCACAACTGGGCTGACTACATGGAGGCCGGTGCTCGGCAAATAGCCCTGAAGGCTGTCGGGCACGCACGCGTTCGCGACGCCGATTTTTACTACCAGCTCGTCAAGTGGGTTTCCCTCTTGGAAGCCGAAGCTTCGGTGGACTTTGCCGGCATGGAAAGGGCCGATGCGTGCAAGCAACGCGCCCTATCGCACCTCTTGCAAGTCCGAGGCAAGGCACAGGACGCCGGTGCCGGCGTTTAGCATGTACCACAAATGGCGGCCAACATCGTCTACTTAGCTAAGGGTAAGTTAGTAATTGTACGCTACTAGAGTATTAGTGGGAGTAGATAGTTAACTTGGCTATGATGGTTGTCAACGTGGAAGTTCAGTACTCTATATGTGGATCACACCTGTTACTTTGCTCTGAATGTTCAACTTTCCGTTTGAACGTATGGAATGGGATGTTATTTTCTTAAATGGGTTGTATTTGTCCTCCACGGGTTTAGAGGCTGACTTGTGGGCCTAGAACGTTGATGCGTACACAATCAGGAGATGATTGTACGTGGAGAGGATGACAGCAGGGACCCGCCAAGGTCATGGCAGTACGCAAGCAAGTGCCTCCTTATTTCAAGCCAATAAAAAATGGCTCCTCCTAGTGGATTTCTTACATCTGGGTCCCATGCCATTATCAACGTAGTCAATAAACGAGAGAATTGCACAACGAGCGGCTGACACCAGGGACCCAGCAGCTCGCCCAGTTTTTTTTGTTTTGGGTTAATTTGATAAATGCCACTCCAAATCTGTTGTATCCGAGAAATGCCACTGCAATGTCCAAACTTTGAAAAATGCCATTTCATGCCATTTCTAGTGGCATTTTTCGACGTCTGGAGTGGCGTTTTTCAAAGTTTGCAAAAATTGCAGTGGCATTTTTCAAAGTTTGGAAATTGTAGTGGCATTTTTATGAATCGCCATAATTGGAGTGGCATTTATCTAATTTGTTTTTGAGACGGGAGCAGGATGTCAACTGGGCTGTGCGGGACACTCTGGCCTGTCTAGACAACCTTTTCTTTTATGTTTACCACAGACCAGCCCAGTAGTTTTTTTTCTTTCTGAAAATGGCTAGCCTAGTTTTTTTTTTGTGATTTGTCAAGTAAGTCGCTTTATCACGCCTGTTGGGCTGCAAATCTTTCAAGACGAGGAGAGCTTCATTCGGCTAGCCGAGAAAATGGCCTATCAGTAATGAGAAATGGGCTGTACATTTTGAAAACACATCAAACTGGCAATTAGTTTCAAATATCTTTTTTTCATTTCGAGATTTTAAATTGCATTGATTTTTATGCCTGGACAATTTATTGGATTTTATATCGATATACATTTATTTTTAAAATCAGTCTGAATGTGACTCGAAATTTCGGGATTAAAAACAGTTCACACCGCACCGACATATGCAAAATTTCGTATAATTTTTTAACCGTGGCCACAATATGGGCTGTAATGCTAACAAAAAGAATATGGGCTCCAAAAAAACCCGTAAGAATTACCAAATGGGCTGTAAATTATTTGAAATAATGGCAGATGGGCTGTATGCTATTTTCCACAGATTTGAGGCTTTCCACAGATGCCCTGTATACTGTTGGATGTCCAGCCAACGGCCGTCGTGCTTCTTCAATCTCTGCTCTTCCTGCTCCAGCCGCTCAAACAAGCGCCGACGGGACTGCTTGCTCTCTCCTCCGCACGGCCGGCTGTGCTGCCGCGCAGGCCTCACCGCCCCACCGTACTCCCATCGCTGGCCTAGCCATCCCTCTACTCACCCACAGTCCCACACCTGCTGTTATTCTCCAGCGACGGCAGACGAACCAGTAAACCCTCCTACAGTCATACTCCCCTCCGCGTGGGAAACAACTACCGATTCTTCCCTGCCTCCTTGTTGTTCCCTTCCTAGCCCTCGCCGTCGTCCACCGCCCTGGTGCTCTCGGCGTGGCGTGGTCAACGTGGTCAACGACCGACATGCATATGAAGTGGACTGTACATGGAGAGGCTGACAGCTGGGTCCACAGCCGCACGCAAGGAATGCCTCCTTATTACACGCAAAATAATGATTCCTCCACCTGACATCTGGGACCCACCGAAAGGGCCTCTGTATTTCGCAAAAAAACATTACCGCCACTGACAGCTCGGACCCACCAGCTATATCTTCGCACGCAAGGAAGTGCCTCCTTATTACGCACAAAAAAATGAATACTCCCCCTGCTAGCTGGGACCCAGTATAGTGGGCCTACTAAGTTGACGGGGACGAAGGGCTTTGTCAACTTAGTCAATATGCACGATTCTAGCTCGACTGACCGTATGATGTCCATCCAACGGCCGTAGTGCTTCTTCAACCTCTGGTCTTCTTGCTCCAGCCGCCCAAAGCAGCGCCGGTCGTGCCGCCTGCTCCTGCCTGCCATGGCCGGCTGTGATGCCGCGGAGGCCTCACCGGCCCCATACTACTTCCACCGCTGGCCAGGCCATCCCTCCACTCCACTCACCCACACCCCCTGTTATTCTGCGGCGACGGTAGCGCAACCGAACCAGTGAACCCTCGTACTCCTCTCCGCATGGGCATCCACTGCCGCGTCTTCCCCGGCTCCGCGTCGGTCCCTTCCTAGGCCTTGCCGTCGTCCACCACCGTGGTGCTCTCGACGCGGCGTGGTCAATGTGGTCAACGACCGAATTCCATCGGAAGAATACTATACGTGGAGAGGCTGGCAGCTGGGTCCACGGCAGCTACAAGGAAGTGCCTCCTTATTATGCGGAAACTAATTATTCCTCTACCTAACAGCAGGGACCCATCGGACGGGCCACCAGTATTTCGCGAAAAAGACGTTTGCCCCTCACTGCTGGGACCCACCCGACGGGCCACCGTATTTCGCAAAAAAAACGTCCCCCCTGCTGTCAGCTCGGACCCACCGGAAGTGCCTCCTTATTAAGCACAAAAAATGAATACCCCCTGCTAGCTGGGACCCACCTTGGTGGGAGGTTGACTTGTGGGCCTACTAAGTTGACGGGGACGGAGGGCTTTGTCAACTTAGTCAATATAAACGATTCTAGCTCCAGTGACCGTACAATGTCCATCCAACGGCCGTAGTGCTTCTTCAACCTCTGGTCTTCTTACTCCAGCCGCCCAAAGCAGCACCAGTCGTGCTGCATGCTCCTGCCTGCCGTGGCCGGATGTGCTGCCGTGGAGGCCTCACTGCCTCCTACTATTCCCACCGCTGGCCAGGCCCTGCGGCGACGGCAACCTTACACCGCAGCCGAACCAGTGAACCCTCGTACTCTTCTCCGCGCGGGCTTCCACTGCCGCGTCTTCCCCAGCTCCCTGTCGTCCCCTTCCTAGGCCTCGCCATCGTCCACTGCCCTGGTGCTCTCGACACGGCGTGGTCAACGTGGTCAAGGAACAACTTCCATCGGACGTGGACTGTACGTGGAGAGGCTAACAGCTGGGTCCACGGCCGCAACAAGGAAGTGCCTCCTTATTATGCGGAAAATAATGATTCCTCCACCTGACTGCTGGGACCCACCAGATGGGCCACTGTATTTCGTGAAAAAAATGTTCCCCCCTGACTGCTGGGACCCACCAGCTACATCTTCGCACGCAAATAAGTGCGTCCGGGCAAAAAAAATGATTCGCCCCCCTAACTGCTGGTACCCACCAGCTACATCTTAGCACACAAGAAAGTGCGTCCGGGCAAAAAATAAAAAATCGATTCGCCCCCCTGACTGATGTGACACACCATCTATATATTCGCACGCAAGGAAGTGCCTGACAGTTGGGACCCACCTGGTCGAAGCGTACGTAGCGTTGCCATTCTGGTCGCAAACGTGTACGTACATATATACTGGTGGAGGTAGAGGCGCGCACGTGTCGTAGTAGAGGCACGCACATAGCATGTACACGTACGTACAATGGCCAGGGTGCAAGAAAGAAAATACAGCCACGTATGTGAACATACGGGCGGGGTCTCGAACGCCTACTCGCGCATACGTATGGCGAGGGCTCGTGTACATGGCTGGGTCGGAACGGAGAAACAACGTCGTCGTCGTGTTCAGGGGGAGGCAACGGAATGCATCGTGTTCATGGGGAGGCAAGGGAATGCGTCGTGTTCATCGGAGGCAACGAAACACGTGGGAGCCAACTGGCTGGGTCAGAACGGAATGCGTGGTCGTGTTCATCGGGAGGGCTTGGACGGAACATGCGATGGAAATGAGGCCTGGCGTACCATAGAACGGAGGAAACGGACCTCCTACGGTCGAAACAGGGGTCCTGTTGATCAGGAGGGGTCTGGGGTACCGCAAAACGGAGGAAATGGACCTCCTACGGTCGAAACGGGGGTCCTGTTGATCGGGAGGGGTGTGGCGTACCGCAAAATAGACGAAATGGACCTCCTACGGTCGAAACGGGGGTCCTGTTGATCGGGAGGGGTGTGGCATACCGCAAAACGGACGAAACGGACTTGTGTTGGAGCGCTACGGTCGAACCGGGGGTCCTGTTCATCGGGAGGGGTGTGGCGTACCGCAAAACGGGACTCCACGAGATACTGTTCATCTCCACCGTCGACCTCCTCCAGCCTCCACAGGCTACCGTCGACCTCCTCCAGCCTCCACGAGCTCCTGTTCATCCAGCCTCCATCGCGTGCTACTCCACCGGCTACTGTTCAACCACCTCTCCACGGGCACCCCTCCACTATTCATCCAGCCCTCCACACCACGGGGTCCTGTTCATCCAGAGGCAACACCATCGCTCACTGTTCATCCAACCCCCCGCGCAACACTCACTATTCATCCCAGAGGCAGCATCGATCGGCTTCAGTTAGCAGCAGTAGCGAAGGAATCGCTCGATCGGGTTCAGTTAACAGCCATCGATTGATCGCTCGGGTTCAGTAACGCGTAGCCTGTAGTGCAATCGCTCGGGTTCAGTTAGAGCCCAACCCCTCGCTCGGGTTTAGTTAGAGCCAACGCCTCGCACACACGCGTGTATGTGTATGAGAGAAACGTGCATCGCTCGGCCCCCGACCTCCCACCGTAACCGGGAACTCCCCAAAATTTTCCTCGCCGTCGCTTCTACCACGGTTTTTTCCATCATGGATGGCCCAAAGAATGTCATGCAGCTGCGTCTCCTGCCCGCCCAGGGCGAAAAGCCCATTTTTTGTCATGATTTCTTGTCATAGAAGTAGGAGCCCACCACATCTATGATGATACCGGGTTTTGTCACAATTATCGTCATAGATGTGTCATATGTATGACAGAATTTTTTTTCGTTTGGCCCAAAATGTCACGGATGTGTCTTTTTTTGTAGTGCTCTCCCGGCCACTCCGACCAACTCCTCTTTGGGCTAAGTGATGGGTGGCCCCAGCCTAGCAAAGGCAAAACGGCCACCGTCGTGGCAAATAAATGGTCCCAAACAGGGACAAGGTACCATAACAACAACATGCTCATAAGGCTTATGTTCGCCTACCTGATCAGGGTAGCGCGCGCCCATAACCTTCCCTAGTTGGAGGCACTGGCGAGAGGCATGACAATAGACCCAGTCAGGACCTCCCCATAAAGGCAAATGTGGTTGCACTTGTCAGCTCTATATGGTGGCACCATGACTCAGCCAACAGTTGTTCAAGTTCAATTAAGTCTGGTTAAACTTGAATGCAATAAATTGAGTCATATGAAAATAACATGATGCAACTACAATGCATGAACATGATATCAACATAAGCATGGCTGTGCAACACTACTTCTTAACAAATCAACACACAACAAATCATATAACTAACTGAGCATGACATATTGACTAGCATGAACATCACAAGTATACACTTCTTAGAAACATAATAGGACCACTAGCATCAATTACAACTATCATGCATGAATATTATCAACAATGCTATCATGCAAGCATTTAATCAACTGGATGCACCAAAGGCCATCATTGACATCAACATATACTACTAGCAAGCATAAGCATATGAAAGTAATACTAGAAACTAGTACATGATAACCAGGTGCATAACAACATAGCACGAGAGTGAACATGAAACTCTAAGCATCACCGGAACAATGATAACCATGTTTTAAACAAGCAAACATTGATAAAATATTTAAGTTGAAAACCATGGCTACTTCATGACTATCATGCAAGTGGGTATGGTGGCTTTCCTGGGGATGAAGAAGGCCCTGGGGAGAAGTGCGGTGAAGCCGCGGAACGAAACGCTGGACGGTTCTCTCTCAGAGGGGGCTGATTAGAGGCAAGGTCAAAATGGTCATTTTCTTTATTGGACCACCTAGTGAAAATGGAACCAACATAAATAGCTCGATGATACGAAGATGTGAGCGTCGGTTTCACCTCGATCGGAGTTACGGTTGAAAAGTTGTGAAGGGTTGAAGCTTAGGGACTTTTCTATAAAAATACCACCTCAAATAGGTCCCTGAGTGGATAAGACAAAAACAGTTTTCAGATAATACGCTTTCTTAGCTAGAAAACGTACTTTTAGGCGGAAGAAGAAGGAAATACGCTTTCACTTACTAAAAACGTTTTCCAGGGAAGGCGCCTCCACTTAACGTACCTGGGCCCGGGCGGGGTCAACGCCTAGGCACTGGAGAGTGGTACCGAGGGAGAGGCGGGGCCCGCCTGGCTCCTGTCTTCTTCCTCCTTGTGCGATAACACAGAGCGGCACGGGAGGAACAGGGAGCGGGAGGCAGGGGCGAAGCCGGCGATGGCCCGGCCGGCTCCGGCCACCGTTGGCTGAGCCGAGACCACCGACAGGACCGCAGGAGATGGCCGCATCCGTTCCCATGGGTAGCGGCCACTGGGGAGGCGTGGAAGCACGACGACATGAGGAGGACAGGAGGAGGCAGGGGCATCGGGCAGCGGTGAAGGCCGACGACGTGGGCTGCTCTAGCGATGAATGGAGGGCTTGGGGAAGTTCATTGGGACGTGGGGGAGACGGTGAGCTGGTCGGGAGGGGGCGGGAGAGCTTAGGACAACCGGACAAGGGGACGACCAAGAGAGGAGGCTGATAACCTACAAGTATAGGGGATCACAACAGTTTTCGAGGGTAGAGTATTCAACCCAAATTTATTGATTCGACACAAGGGGAGCCAAAGAATATTCTTAAGTATAGCAGTTGTGTTGTCAATTCAACCACACCTGAAAGACTTAATATCTGCAGCAAAGTATTTAGTAGCAAAGTAGTATGGAAGTATAACAGTGGCAAAAGTAACAATAGCAGTTTTGTAGTAATTGTAACAATGACAATGGTAAAGTAACTAAGCAAAGATCAACACGTGAAGAGCTCGTAGGCAATGGATCAATGATGGATAATTATGTCAGATGCGATTCCTCATGCAATAGTTATAACATAGGGTGACACAGAACCAGCTCCAGTTCATTAATGCAATGTAGGCATGTATTCCGAATGTAGTCATACGTGCTTATGGAAAAGAACTTGCATGACATCTTTTGTCCTACCCTCCCGTGGCAGCAGGGTCCTATTGGAAACTAAGGGATATTAAGGCGTCCTTTTAATAGAGTACCTTGCATTAACACTTAGTGAATACATGAACTCCTCAAACTACGGTTTTCACCGGGAGTTGTCCCGATTATTGTCACTTCAGGGTTGCCGGATCATAACACATAGTAGGTGACTATTGACTTGCAAGATAGGATCAAGAACTCACATATATTCATGAAAACATAATAGGTTCAGATCTGAAATCATGGCACTCGGGCCCTAGTGACAAGCATTAAGCATAGCAAAGTCATAGCAACATCAGTCTTTAATGGATACTAGGGATCAAATCCTATCAAAACTAACTCGATTACATGGTAAATCTCATCCAACCCATCACCGTCCAGCAAGCCTACGATGGAATTACTCACGCACGGCGGTGAGCATCATGAAATTGGTGATGGAGGATGGTTGATGATGACGATAGCAACGGATTCCCCTCTCCAGTGCCCCAAACGGGCTCGGGGCAGCTTCCTCTCGAGCATCACAAGCAAGCTCCAACATGGCTCTAATGGTGGACAACAGCAGGACACAACACGGGCATGGATCTAGTGGCTCCTTTAAGGCAAAACAGGAGGGGGCCCGAGCACGGGGTGATGAAGTCGATCACGGGGGAGCTCCAGGACATGGTTTGACATCGAGACGAGGAGGGAGACGACGGGAACATGGTCGAGTACGAGCGAGAGGTTGCAATTTGCATGACATCAGCGTGATCACCACGCGTACTGGAGCAAACTCCGGGTTTTGGCCAGGCCGACCCTATCTACTGAATAGACCGTCGTGCCCTTAGTCAAAATGAGGAAATAAATAGGTCCAGGGGCAAATAATTGATTCAAACCTAGCTCCAACACATTGCAACAACAAGGTGTTTGTAACTTGTTGTGGCTCACATGTGTGGAGTTAGACTTTGATCTTTGGCATAGCTTGATCAGGCACTACGGTGATCCTAATTACCAAAAATCAGCTTAAGAGGAGGAGTTTAGAGAGGGGTTGCTGTAGAAAGTGCCATAATGACCAGATTTAGATATTTGGATGATGCACTCACATACATGATTGGATTGAGCTGAATTTGAGCATGGCCCAATGATTTGAGGATATGAAGATGCTCAAAAAGGTTTCAGGCCATTTGGATGCACCAAAGTTGCACTTGCTTCACAAAGCTTTAATATGATCAGAAACTTGGAAAAATTCCACAAGGAAAATGGAGTAATGGATTGATTCACAACTTGGTGGAGGGAGTTTATATGGGTAATATAATGTCCTAGTATATTGGCAACTTAAATGAAGCAATATAAAATATAGTTGCTTCACAAACTGAAAATCTGACCAGAAACCTAGAATTGAAATGAGCTCACATGGAGGCATGACACGAGTTCAACTTTGGTGGAAGGCTATGATATGATGATATTGAGGACCATGCAAAATTGCAACTCATTTTAGTATGCCTAGCTTGTACCTCCTTCACAAATCTTCTTTCTAGATAGAAACTTTGGAAAATCATTAATAAATAATTACTAGGCAAATGAGGTTGCATTTATTCATGTGGCAATGATATGGACAGGAAAATATGTACAAGGAGTTTGATGTCAATTGTGCAAAGGAAAATAACACTTGCTTCACAAAGTGCAATTTAGGGCAGAATAGGAAAATAATTATTTGAGGATTATTTTTGAACATGGCAATGAAAAGTTTTGCCATATTTGATGAAGATATGACCCAAACAATTTATGAGAGTTATGTGGGAATTTTAGGAGTGATGGAAATATGGGTTCTTTCACAACCTAGGGCTAATTGAGTTATTCCTTTAATAGAAAAGGAATATTGCCAATAAAAAGAATATTGGGATTTGGTCCAAGGTGGAATTGGAAAGGTCTAGGGTTGGATAGGAGGATGACAAGCCACTCTGGAAGCAAATAAGAGTTCATCTTCTTCAATTTCCGGACCACGAAGCCACGGAAAAAGGAACTCAGGCAAAAACCTCAAAAAAAGGGCCAAAAATCAGGCTGTTACACCTACCCCAGGTACATGTCACCTTCACTGACATCCCTTGGATCTGAGATCGAATGGTCGCAAGCTAAGTTGCTGAAAATTTGCAGAATAGCCCTCCAGGATAGGATATTCACCCATAGGTCTAGAATCACGCCATGCAACCATTTGATCTCAAATCCAAGTGCTCTCGGAAGCCCGTATCATGGGAGCATGGAAAGCCCTGCCGTTCGCACACCCCACTCAGCATTTTTACAATCGGAAAACCGCTAGCAGTTCGCTCGTACTCGTCCCCGACCGTCCTTTAACATTACGACAGTTCGCTCCTAGTCGTCCCGTCCTTTCACATTACAGCAGTTCCACTAATCCTAATCCTCGTCCCAAATCAATGGCATCCCAAATCTCCATGATCTGTGATGAGTACAAGATTATAACCATCACCGGCGATGAGTTCGACATCATCTACACCCGTTCTTCCGCGACGGTGAAAGGATGCCTTGCTCGCTTCAGACGCATGTTCGAAACACAAAGGGTGATAAGTGGGTCGCTGGGCTAGATGTTGAGTACACCATAGTCCTGGGAAAAGAGAATAATCTAAAGGAGGAAGAGAAGATGAAGCCCGCCGTGATCCAGGTTTGCGTGCACAACTTGTGCTTGGTCTACCACATATGCTATGCCGACGTTGAGCGCGAGGGTTTTAAGAACTTCCTCGGGGCAGCCAAGTAAAATTCATTTCTGTAGACTTTAGGAATGACAAAGAAGTCCTAGGTCGGATAGGCCTCGTTGTAGGCCAGCCCTTCGACCTCCAGAGGAATTTTCTGGTGTCCACCCGCCAACCTTCAATGCTGACCCTTGCAGCAGCCATGGTTGATCCTTCGTACGGTAAACTGATGAAGCCTCCGCCCAAGTTTCATCTTGCATGGCAGTGGAATGTACTAGATAGAGAGCACATCAATTACTCTGCAATGGATGCCTACCTTTGTTTTAATATCTACAAGGGTTGGATGAAGAGGGAGAGCCAATATGCAGTTCAAGCAAAGAAGTATCGGTGAAGAGGAAGAGGAACAAGGACGAAGTCAAGCACGTGGACGAGGAGTCCGAGTAAGGTGGCAGTGTTGTTGCTGATGGTGGTTGTAATGTAGTGTCTACCGGATTAGTTGCTTAGTTTAATTTCAGGGTGCTTCGTTTTATTTGAGTGGTGTGTTATGCTGAGCCCCCTGCAGAACTATGTTATGTTCCTTATCGTTACTTTGACTCTTCAGTACTTTCATGCTAGTATTTCTTATAGTTCATCTTGTAGTTGGTAGTACTACCACTCATTTCTTCACATTATATACGTACAATATATATGGCCAACATCATATAGCCAGCAATTTAGTTGTCAAAGAATTTCAGGGTGCTTAGTTTTATTTGAGGGGTGTGTTTTGCTGGACACCATTATTGTGACTCAAATCTCTTTTGTCATATTATAATGACATAAATATCGATGGACCAACATGCCAACTCTTCCTCTATCTCACTACAGTACAATAAAGTGTGGGACCTACTTGATCCCAACAGTGTTCTTATTTTCCTGTAAAATGATTCGCTTGGTTACTTCTGACAAGCGGGGCCACACTTATCATTGTGAGATAGAGAGAATCGACATGTGGGTCTAGGCTTATTTTTGTCATATAACATGGTCAACGGGTTTGACGTGAAAATAGCAATGTCTAATGGCATTTTTGAGCAAACATCTAACGGAATGATGGCATTTTTGAGATATCTAATTGCATTTTGAGCAAGCATCTCACAGATCGATTGAATTTTTTAGTAGTTGTAACTTCTAATGGCAAAACTGAGTAGTGGGACACAACTAGTGGCATAAATAATAAAAACCCAAGAATTAAATAGGTATGCTAATTTCTTTAATAGAATTTAGCACCCCATCTAAGCACATACTAGTTTTTTTAATAGTGCTATATGCATAATTTGGCGACGAGCGCTCTCTATATGTACCACCTTTTTTTAACTTCATCTTGTTAGTTTTGCTCCATGGTGCAATCCATCGATACTACTACTGTGTATACATTTAAAAGGCTAGAGGGCGGGGCAGTCTCGCTTGGTCGGTTTCACAAGAGGCGAGGGCCTTTGTGATATGATGGCTCATTACTGCTCGAAGGCAGGGCCTTGTGATTTGACTGCTCGTATAAATGTTGCCAACGACCTGAGGAGGAGCAAAGAACCGTGCGGTATACTCAAGTTTTCCACTGGAGTACTAGTACGACGGAGGATCACGAAATACAGCAGCCTAGTGCGACATGGCGATAAAAAATGATCTAATTTGCTAGTCATAGATCCCACGGCGCCGCTCATCGTTAGCATTGTTCTATTCATGCCTCGCAGAGAATGTGACACGTGCGGCGAAACACCCGAAGCAAAAGAAGAAACAAAGGAGCAAAAGAAGAAGGAAGATTATCTTCCCCCAAGAAAGAAGGAAGACACACACACAAAGTCTGGGGCACTGCTCTCTACTACATGAAGGTTTGCTGACCGTGGAGTCGTAACTGCTTCTTCATCGCCTCCACGACCTCCATCTGCTCGCGCATCTTCTCCGCCATCTTCTTCATTTTGTCCATGACGTGGGATTTCTCGACGCGAGCCTTCATCATCTCTTCCACGGCAGCATTACGTACCTCGACAGTAGCCGGTGCTCGATGCAGAGCTTCACCAACTCCTCCTTCTGTTCCGTGACGAGGGCATGCAACATCTCACCGAGGAACTACTCTTCTCATGCAGCTTGTTCCAGCCGGCATTCTCCTCCTTCAGCAGGTCGAGATCGTGCGGAGCTTCGCATTGTCCTCCTGAAGTTGCAGGATTTCGTCAGTTGCCTTCTTATCTGAGGCAATGCTCTTCTTCAGCAGCATCACCAAGCCGACGGTCAACTCCCCCTGCTCACTGAGCTTAGTGGGCATGTCGTCGAGGCTCTCTTTCAGCAGCTCACCAAGCCGTCGATGAACTCCTTCTGCTTATTGAGCCGATCGGGCATGTCGTTAAGGGATAACGACTCCTGTGCCGCCAGCTCGGCATCTTTGCCTCTGTGGCTAGGGTGCTCCTCGGAGCCGTTGCCTTCCCATGAGAGATCTTTCAAGGTCCCTGCGAGGCGGCGAGCCCTCTTTTTTTCCGCGGCCTTGGTCGCCGCTGCCTTGTTACGAATAGTACTTGACCTAGAGCTCTGCACATTGGCCATGGCAAGGACGGACGAACAAGAAAGACCTAATTATGAGGAGGAAGGTAGAGTAATTTTCGGCTAGGTAGTTCCCCTTTTTATAACCTAGTACTAGCACTAGTACTAAAACCTGCATAGTGGGAACACGTTCAGGTTTGATACGTACTACTACCTGTGTCCTGGTTTATTGGTCTCCATTGTAATCTATGCCAAAGTTTGACCATAAATTTAACTAACAAAACATTCATGCATGTCACAAAAATTATATAATTGAAATTATGTTCAAATACGAACCCAACGATATAATTCTGTTAACATGCACTAACATTTCATCAGTTAAATCATTGGTAAAAAATTAGCACAAATTAGAAAGAGGACTAATAAACCAGGACGAAGGTAGTAGGTGTGAGCAGGTTTGCACTTAATTATAGCATGGTAGTACTACTTTGGAATGTGATGGGAACAAGCTAAAGATTAATTGGTGGTTTTCGTTTCGAGGCCCAAAACGGCTCCCGATGAGTTTAGTGGAACATAAATTTCAAGTACTGCTGCTCAAATGCGGCCACACAAGTCAGTGATGTAACTGGTCGTACATGTCAGACCAAGCCGATGCGTGTCCCTTCCGTGAGACGCGGGTCCGACCGACCATCTGTTGGTGTGACCGACTGTAAGTGTTACATGATGGAGACTTCTGGTTGTGTCTTCGGGTGATTGTCACGACCAAGCATTCAAAAACTAGTGATAAATCACTTACCATCTTTTTCCAAACGACCAAGTATTTTCACACGAATACAATACATATAGATGGAGTGATTTTCAAGGTTGCAAACCAACATGGCATTGCAAGTTCACTGCAGCAGCAACCGAGTAGGTCACTGCATCGCTGGCGGGGAAGGAGGGCAGCTCACCTCGCCTATGATGCATGCCTAGCGGCACCGCCGCAGCTGGTCCCGAGATTTGGCTTCTCCTACCACCCATTTGAACAGTTGCACCAGCTGCACAAGCCATTCCGCATGCATGCGCATTCTTTCCTCCGCAGTCGACTCCGTGAATATGATCTCTGCCTTTAGCCCCATCTCGAAATCAGTGCGACGCTACCAGATGCTGACATCTCTCAGCATCTCTCCCCTGAGATCGACTTGCGCATCCGCCTTGTGCTTCGCCACGCGCAGCTCCTTCGAACTTGTCTCCAATCGATGCGACACTTCCTCGATCCGATTTATCCTAGCCGCCCACCACCTGAAACGCAACCCTGGCATGTCCTTCGGCCCACCGATCTGTGATTCCAGAGCAATGGATCCCCTCTAAAACACATGTGGGTTTCACTCAAAGGAGGCAGTGCTGTGGGCCTCAGTGAGAGGGTGGCCCGCGGGATCCTGGGATCTAAGGATTATCCATGGCGGGATCCGCTGGGCGAGGCGGGGAGGCGAGCGTAGGCGCTGGGAGAGCCCTACAAGGCTAAGATAAAGATAGTACTACTCCACCCCATCCATATTTAAATAGTACAAAGGCCATCAACAGTAACCTAGGCAAGAATTTATCATCTTGCCTGCATCCTGGTTTATTGGCCCCCTTTTTATTTTGTGCCAATTTTTGACCAAAAAATTAACTAAAAAAATTCAAGCACTACAACCGAAGTTTCTGTTTTTGCAGTGCACAAACCAAACAAGCAATCTAATGAACCTAAAGGCAAATCTTGGCACATTATTTTTATAGTACAAAGGATTTGTACAAGGGGATAATTATTTTTTTTGAAAAGTTTCTGTAATCAAGGTTCAAAAAGTTTTCATGGGCATGGACAAAGTTCAAGGCTAGCTCCCACTATCGTGGGAACAATTCCGACGATAATAAGAGATAGGGTAAAGGAGCATGATCTATCGAGATGCAAATGGGTGACACAGTGGCTTTAGCGAGTTCGGACCTCTCATGATGGAGATAACAACCTTATGTTTCATGCTCCGGAGAGGCTTTGTTTTATCTGAGTATGTATCCAGAGATTACGATGTATGCGAGAGAGAGGGGAGAACGGATCCCCATGCCTGAGCTAAGTCTCGAGACTAGTGACGAGAGAGAGAGAGCTCGGAGGAGAAGAATGAGGTCATGCTCCCAAGTCTAGAGGTGGGGGATGGCTTATATAGAGTCGCCTGCACCTCACCTCCTATGTTACAAAGTGGGGCCGTGATGCGATAATGTCAGTCTACTACTAAGATGATGCTTCGAGTGCCTTGTAGACTGTTGGTCTTCGCATATCCGAGTGAGTCATACGACCGAGTGGTCGACTGTCATCCGAGTGGATGGTACGTTGCTTGTCCGAGTGGATAGTACGTTGCTTGTCCGAGTGGATAGTATGTCTATATGAAATTTACCTGGACCCACCTGATGTGTGGACCCCATGCTTTAATATGTTTTGACCCTTCATGGGCCTACCTATTATGTGTATCCCCAACATTAGCCCCCGAATCGGTTGAGATTTTGCAAAACGAGTTTGTGAAAGACACAATTTGGCCCGAGTGATTATGGAAATACTCGGTACCTTTCATCGTGCTTTTAAACAACCAAGGTTTGAACAAAATCTCAATGGATTCTGGCACTGCGCTTCCCGACTGATCTCGGGTAAGTGCCCGCGAGGAGCAACTTGGTGACATTCGTTCATCTCTTGAAAGAGGTTCACTAATGATCTGGGTATGGGTGTGTCATTACCTCTGGGCAACAAGATTGACGCACGGACTGCTCTCTCGGAGAGATGCCATTCTTATCCCGGAGGAACGTCAATACGAGTCGGTTCTACATCCAAGCTTAGGAGTTTCACGCTTTGAGTCCTAGAAGAAGGCTCAAAACAGGTCCACGGAGGAGCGTTAAACTCACCTTATAGGATTTTTTTGGTAGTCGATGGGAGTCTTAGAACTTGTTTGTTTGTTGTTCGTCACTCGGAATGGTCAGGCCGTATCGAGTGGAGATTACTCCAGATGGGGCATGCTGAGTGCACCCACTAGGTGTAGTCCCCGAGACCACGGTGGGGGTCTGAGATAACTGAAAATCTTCTTAGCTGGTATTGATTGAACTTGTTCCACTCCGACTCGGAGGTTGAGTAGTACTGGAGGATCTGGAGCTGGTCTTGCATCAAGTAACAAATTACTCGGAATTTTGTTCTATGGGTGCGCGATCAGCGCACCCATAGGGTGTAGTCCCCGAGACTCCGACTGATTGCTGATAGTCAGTTGGAGTCTTTGGAGTTTATTATACTTGAATGTTGATGCTGGACTTGACTGAGCAAAATGTTTCTTTCTGAGTTCTCTTCTAGTGGGGGCACACTGAGTTCACCCACTGTGTGTAGTCCTCGAGCCTCTGTCGGACTAGATGAGTCTGGCAGAGGGTCTAAGTCTCCTGGTAAACCTCCATCCAGTCGGCACGGTAAATATCTTTTAGTATGAAATTGAGTCAATCGGTTGGATCTTCACGCACTTCGCATGGTAAATAAGCTCGTCCTAGAGCCGAATCGGTCAGACTGATCTTCGTGCACTCGGCACAGTAAATAAATTTAGCCTAGAACTTGGTCAAGCAGGTGAATCTTCGTGCTCTCGGCATGGTGAATGAATTTGGCTTTGAAACTGCCGACTGTAGAAAAAAGCTGGACACTCGAGTGATTAATCATTCCAGTAGTACTTCTTACATTGACCGTTAGCTTTTGCATCAAAGGGGTGTTGGTAAGAGTACATTGTATCTGTAGAGGAGATTCATTTTCACCCTTTTGCATGAACGGGGTATTTGCCCGAGTGGACGTGCTTCGCGACTGATCGGGGTATGTTGACTGCAAGGAAAAACTTGGTGGCACTCGTATGTCTCCCGGAGGAGATAGATTAGTGGTCTAACGTGGACGTGCCATGAAACCCGAGTGGTGAGGCTAGTGTGTGGGTTGACTCTCCGGAGAGAGGCCACTCATTATCCCGGGGGAATACCAGCACATGCCATCTGAGTCCAGGTTTGTGAAACTGATGCCTTGGAGCCTAGAATAAGGGCCAAGTGTATCTGTAGAGGAGCGTCATTTTCACCCTTTTGCAGTCCTAAAGATGACTCCAGGTAATGATTTGGGGGATCGTCCAAGTGGACGGTGCTACCCTTATAGATCTTTGGCGGACCGAGCATGTATGGTCAGAAAAAATATTACTGATGTGAACAACAAGTTGATCAAATGGGCGTAACCCCTGAGGATCGCATGGCCCACGGCTATGCGCAGCCCCTGAGTGATGCTTGAAAGAGGTAAGTTTGCTACATAGTGTGATATGAGGATTGATCATATGAGTAACTTAGTTGATCCTGTGTTGGGGGTATAGTGGTGAAGACTTGTCCAACTGCTGGTGACACGTGGGGCAGCCGAGGGGCGAGGATGTGTACAACTAAGTGAGGACGCGCGAGGCGGCCGAGTGACGAAGCGCGGGGTGTCCGAGGGGTGAGGATGTGACTAACGGAGTGGCGACGTGTAGGGCGGCCGAGAGGTGACGATGTGAACAACCGAGTGGCGACGCGCGGGACGGCCGAGTAGTGAAGACGTGCACAACCGAGTGGCGATGCGCGGGGCGGCCGAGGGGTGAGGATGTGACTAACGGCGTGGCGACGCGTAGGGCGGCTGAGTGGTGACGATGTGAACAACCGAGTGGCGAAAATGGTCCTCGGAGGAGTTAGTTGGATGCTTTCGAAGCTGATGCAATGACGAGGTCGGTGTAACATGGTTGCGGTGCGAGAAGACCGGTGTGCCAACTGATTCTGAGTAGGAACGAAGATGGCGCGCAGAGCGCCTGAGTGATCACAAAACTTAACAAAGTGGTGGGTCCGAGTGCACTCGTTGAAGTGAAGGATCTGACTGGTGTCGAAGAACTCGATCACTCAGGAGAGCGTGATTCTGAATGAGCTGCAGCCACCAAGTGTCGGACTCGGGTAAATTAATACTATAGGCTTTGACCGCGGTCCTGTCGAAACACAATTAATATAGTTTTGAATGGATAAATTGTAATTCATCGAGTCGGACTCAGGTAAAGGTGAGGAGGAGCTTCCAAGTGATGCTTGAAAGAGGCAAACTCGCAAAGGAGTGAAGTGTGCAGTTTGATTACAAAAGCGACTTGTCTGTCTCACGCCTGACGAGGTCTATATCATTGATACAAGGGAGAAATGCATTTTTGCCCCTAGTTGGAACCTTCCCACGGTTTTTGCCCTTACTTTTCAACTTTGCTCAGTTTTGCCCTTCGATTTGCATTCGAGGTCGCCCGAATGCCCTTTGAGCATTTGACCAATACTTTGAAAATTCATAACAAATTGATATGAACTCAGAAAAATGCAAATAAGATATCAAAATGTTCACATAAACATTACCTTTATGTGTATGTCATTTGCATTCAGGACAAAAGTACCATTTCAACAACTTAATGTTATTAATGTTATTAACATTATTAAAAATAAGAAGGTATAAACAATACCTTTTTCAGGACAAAAATGCATTCATCACAAGTTGATATGAACTCAGAAAAATGCAAATAAGATATCAGGATGTTCAGAAAATGTCAACATTTTTTATTCCTTAAAAAAGTATTTTTATACCTTTTTATTTATAGTAATGTTAATAACATTAATAACCATAGGTTGTTTAAACGGTACTTTTGTCCTGAATGCAAATGACATATGCATAAAGGTAATGTTTATCTAAACATTTCGATATCTTATTTGCATTTTTCTGAGTTCATACCAATTTGTTATGAATTTTCAAAGTATTGATCAAATGGTCAAAGGGCATTCGGGCAACGTCGGAGGAAAACATAAGGGAAAAACTGAGCAGAGTCAAAAAGTAAGGGCAAAACCCGTGGGTTGGTTCCAACTAGGGGAAAATAATGCAATTATCCCTTGATACAATCAAGAGGATTCCACACAGGGATTGACCGGATGTGTTTGAAGTCAACAGAGCGACAAGGTTAGTGTTGTGGTGCGATAGGACCGACACGGTGACCGAGTCCGAGTTGCGATGAAGTTGGCGGATACACTACAAAAAAAAGACACATCCGTGACATTTTGGGCCGAACGAATTTTTTTCTGTCATACTTATAGCACTTCTATGACGATAATTGTGACAAAACCCGGTATCATCATAGATGTGGTGGGCTCCTACTTCTATGACAAAAAATCATGACAGAAAATGGGCTTTTCGTCCTGGGCGGGCCAGAGACGCAGCTGCATGACATTCTTTAGGCCATCCATGATGGAAAAAACTGTGGTAGAAGCGAAGGCGAGGAAAATTTCGGCGAGTTCCCGGTTACGGTGGGTGGTCGGGGGCCGAGCGATGCGTGTTTCTCTTGTACACGTACGCGCGAGTGCGAGGTGTTGGGCTCTAACTGAACCCGAGCGAGGCGTTGGGCTCTAACTGAACCAGAGCGATTGCACTGTAGGCTACGCGTTACTGAACCCGAGCGATCGATCGATGGCTGTTAACTGAACCCGATCGAGCGATTCCTTCGCTACTGCTGCTAACTGAAGCCGATCGATGCTGCCTCTGGATGAACAGTGAGCGTTGCGGGGGGGGGGGGGGGTGGATGAACAGTGAGAGGTGGGGGTGGATGAATAGGACCCCGCGGCGTTGCCTCTGGATGAACAGGACCCCGATCGATCGAGACGGTTGGGGCTGGATGAACAGGACAACGTCGAGGGCTGGATGAACAGGACAACCCCGTGGAGGGCTGGATGAACAGTAGACGGTGGAGGGGTGGATGAACAGTAGCCTGTGGAGGGGTGGTTGAACAGGAGCCCGTGGAGAGGGGTGGTTGAACAATAGTCGGTGGAGTAGCGCGCGGTGGAGGCTGGATGAACAGGAGCCCGTGGAGGCTGGAGGAGGTCAACGGTAGATGAACAGTAGCCCGTGGAGGCTGGAGAAGGTCGACGGTGGAGATGAACAGTATCCAATGGAGTCCCATTTTGCAGTACGCCCCACCCCTCCCGATGAACAGCACCCCCATTTCGACCATAGCGCTCCAACACAAGTCCGTTTCCTCCGTTTTGCGGTACGCCACACCCCTCCCGATCAACAGGACCCCCTTTCGACTGTAGGAGGTCCAACACAAGTCCATTTCCTCCGTTTTGTGGTACGCCAGACCCCTCCCGATGAACAAGATCACGTTTCGAACATGGCCGGTCGAACACAAGGCTGTTTCCTCCATTGTGCGGTACGCCATGCCTCGTTTCCATCGCTTGTTCCGTCCAAGCCGGTTGGCTCCCACGCGTTCCGTTGCCTCCCGATGAACACGATGCATTCTGTTGCCTCCCGATGAACACGACGCATTCCGTTGCCTCCCCATGAACACGACGACGACGCAGTTTCTCCCTTCCGACCCAGCCATGTACACAAGCCCTGGCCGTACATATGCGCGAGTAGGCGTTCAAGATCCCGCCTGTATGTACGTATGTGGCCGTATTTCCTTTCTTGCACCCTGGCCATTGTACGTACGTGTACATGCTACGTGCGCGCCTCTACTACGACACGTGCGCGCCTCTACTACGACACGTGCACGCCTCTACATCGACCAGTATATATGTACGTACACGTTCGTGACCAGAATGACAACGCTACGTACGCTTCGACCAGGTGGGTCCCAACTGTCAGGCACTTCCTTGCGTGTGAAGATGTAGATGGTGGGTCCCAACAGTCAGGGGGCGAATCGTTTTATTTTTTGCCCGGACGCACTTCCTTGCATGCGAAGATGTAGCTGGTGGGTCCCAGCAGTCAGGGGAACCGTTTTTTTGCGAAATATGGTGGCCCGTCCGGTGGGTCTCCGCTGTCAGGTGGAGGAATAATTATTTTGCGCGTAATAAGGAGGCACTTCCTTGCGGCTACCATGGACCCAGCTGTCAGCCTCTCCATGTACAGTACTCTTCCGATGGAAGTCGGTCGTTGACCATGTTGACCATGCTGCGCCGAGAGCACCACGGCGGTGGACGATGGCGAGGCCTAGGAAGGGGACGACATGGAGACGGGGAAGACGCGGCAGTGGATGCCCACGCGGAGAGGACTACGAGGGTTCACTGGTTCGGCTGCGGTGTGAGGCTTCCGTCGCCAGAGAATAACAGGGGGTGTGGGTGAGTAGAGGGATGGCCTGGCCAGTGGTGGGAGTAGTACGAGGCGGTGAGGCCTCCGCGGCATCACAACCGGCCACGGGAGGCAGGAGCATGCAGCATGACCGGCGCTGCTTTGGGCCGCTTGAGCAAGAAGACCAGAGGTTGAAGAAGCACTACAGCCGTTGGATGGACATCGTACGGTCACTGGAGTTAAAATCATTCATATTGACTAAAGTTGACAAAGGCCTCCGTCCAAGTAAACTTAGTAGGCCCACAAGTCAGCCTCCCACCATGGTGGGTCCCAGCTAGCAGGGGGAGTATTCATTTTTTGTGCGTCATACGGTGGCCCATCCGGTGGGTCCGAGCTGACAGCGGGGGGAACATTTTTTTTCGCGAAATACGGTGGCCCATCCGGTGGGTCCCAGCAGTTAGGGGGAAATATTTTTTTCGTGAAATACTGGTGGCCCATCCGATGGGTCCCTGCTGTCAGGTGGAGGAATAATTATTTTCCGCGTAATACGGAGGCACTTCCCGGCGGCTGCCGTGGACCCAGCTGTCAGCCTCTCCACGTACAGTACTCTTCCGATGGAAGTCGGTCGTTGACCACATTGATCACGCCGCATCGAGAGCACCACGGCAGTGGACGACGGCGAGGCCTAGGAAGGGGACGACGTGGAGCTGGGGAAGACCCGGTAGTGGATGCCCACACGGAGAGGAGTACGAGGGTTCACTGGTTCGGCTGCGCTGCCGTCGCTGCAAAATAACAGGGGGTGTGGGTGAGTGGAGTGGAGGGATGGCCTGGCCAGCGGTGGGAGTAGTATGGGGGCGGTGAGGCCTCCGCGACAGCACAACTGGCCACGGGAGGTAGGAGCAGGCAGCACGACCGGCGCTGCTTTGGGCGGCTGGAGCAAGAAGACCAGAGGTTGAAGAAGCACTACGGCCGTTGGATGAACATCGTACGGTCACTCGAGCTAGAATCGTGCATATTGACTAAGTTGACAAAGCCCTCCGTCCCCGTCAACTTAGTAGGCCCACTATACTGGGTCCCAGCTAGCAGGGGGAGTATTCTTTTTTTGTGCGTAACAAGGAGGCACTTCCTTGCATGCGAAGATATAGCTGGTGGGTCTGAGCTGTCAGCGGCGGTAACGTTTTTTTCATGAAATACAGAGGACCTTTCGATGGGTCCCAGATATCAGGTGGAGGAATCAATATTTTGCGCGTAATAAGGAGGCATTTCCTTGCGTGCGGCCGTGGACCCAGCTGTCAGCCTCTCCACATACAGTCCACTTTAGATGCATGTCAGTCGTTGACCACGTTGACCACGCCATGCCGAGAGCACCAGGGCGGTGGACGACCATGAGGCCTAGGAAGGGAACGACACGGAGCCAGGGAAGACTCGGTAGTTGTTTCCCAAGCGGAGGGGAGTATGACTGTAGGAGGGTTTACTGGTTCGTCTGCCGTCGCTGGAGAATAACAGCAGGTGTGGGTGAGTAGAGGGATGGCTAGGCTAGCGCTGGGAGTACGATGGGGCGGTGAGGCCTGCGCGGCAGCACAGCCGGCCGCGGGAAGGAGGGAGCAGGCAGTCCCGCCGGCACTTGTTTGAGCGGCTGGAGCAGGAAGAGCAGAGATTGAAGAAGCACGGCGGCCATTGGATGGACATCCAACAGTCACTCCTTGTGCGTCAACCTTTTTTTAGGAAAGCCTCAAATCTGTGGAAAACAGCATACATGCCATCGGCCATTATTTCTAATAATTTACAGCCCATTTGCTAATTCTTATGTTTTTTTGGAGCCCATATTCTGTTTGTTAGCATTACAACCCATATTGGGGCCACAGTTAAAAATTTATACGAAATTTTGCATATGTCGGTGCGGTCTGAACTGTTTTTAATCCCGAAATTTCGAGTCACATTCAGACTGATTTTAAAAATAAATGTATATCAATATAAAATCCAATAAATTGTCTACGCATAAAAATCAATGCAATTTAAAATCTCAAAATGAAAAAAAGATATTTGGAACGAATTGTGGGTTTGATGTGTTTTAAAAATGTACAACCCATTTCTCATTACTGATAGGCCATTTTCTCGGCCAGCCGAATGGAGCTCTCCTCGTCTTGAAAGATTTTTAGCCCAACAGGCCTGATAAAGCGACTTACTTGACCAATCACAAAAATCTGGGCTAGCCATTTTTAGAAAGAAAAAAAACTATTGGGCTGGTCTATGGTAAACATAAAAGAAGGTGATGTCTAGACAGGCCAGAATGTCCTGCATAGCCCAGTTGACACCCTGCTTCTGTCTCAAAAACAAATTAGATAAATGCCACTCCAATTATGGCGATTCATAAAAAAGCCACTACAATTTCCAAACTTTGAAAAATGCCACTACAATTTTTGCAAACTTTGAAAAATGCCACTGCAGTTTGCAAACTTTGAAAAACGCCACTGCAGTTTGCAAACTTTGAAAAACGCCACTCCACACTTTGAAAAATGCCACTAGAAATGGCATGAAATGACATTTTTCAAAGTTTGGAAATTGCAGTGGCATTTCTCGGAAACACCAGGTTTGGAGTGGCATTTATCAAATTAACCCAAAACAAAAATAACTGGGCGAGCTGTTGGGTCCCTGGTGTCAGCCGCTCGTTGTGCAATTCTCTCATTTATTGGCTACGTTGACAATGGCATGGGACCCAGATGTCAGAAATCCACTAGGAGGAGACATTTTTTTATTGGCTTGACATAAGGAGGCACTTGCTTGCGTACTGCCATGACCTTGGCGGGTCCCTGCTGTCATCCTCTCCACGTACAATCATCTCCTGATTGTGTACGTGTCAACTTGGTAGTCCCACAAGTCAGCCTCTAAACCCGTGGAGTACAAACACAACCCATTTAAAAAAATAACAGCCCATTCCATATGTTCAAACGGAAAGTTCAACATTCAGAGCAAAGTAACAGGTCTGATCCACATATAGAGTACTGAACTTCCACGTTGACAACCATCATAGCCAAGTTAACTATCTACTCCCACTAATACTCTAGTAGCATACAAGTACTAACTTACTCTTAACTAACTAGACGATGCTAGCCGCCATCTGAGGTACACGCTAAACGCCGGCACTGGCGTCCTGCGCCTCGCCTCGGACTTGCCAGAGGTGCGATAGGTCGCGTTGCTCGCGCGCGTTGGCCCTTTCCATGCCGGCGTGGTCCACCGAAGCTTCGGCTTCCAAGCGGGGAACCCACTTGACGAGCTGGTAGTAAAAATCAGCGTCGTAAATGCGTGCGTGCCCGATAGCCTCCAAGGCAATTTGCCAGGCGCCGGCCTCCATGTAGTCAGCCCAGTTGCGGGCGCTCTGCTCGCGACTCAGAGCGTCGATGCGCTGCTGCTCCATGTCCCGCTGGTAGCACAAATCGGCGATACACTGCTCCTCCGCCAGGCGGTCGCGCTCCAACAACTCCTGCTCCTCCTCTAGGCGGCCGTGCTTCAACAACTCCTCGATCTCTGCATTGCCATCTAAAGATAGATAGAATGCCTCCTCCCTCCGTCTGCCTTCCGGTGAAAAGCCGAACACTAGTTCCGGCGGTGACCGCCTCCGACCTTGCCTACAGCGGACGGGCGGGGGCATGGCGGACGTGGCGAGCGACGTCGGGACGGTGGGGGCTTATGTGGATATGGCGAGTTGGGTCATGGTGCCACCGGAGAAGGCTGGGAAACAATACTTATAGGAGGAAGGTAGCGCGGCGGTCATCGAAATTCAATGCATAAGCAGGCATGGCTTAGCGAGCCAGCTTGCCGTGGAAAACTAGAGAAACTGAAATTATGACCGTGCCGTCCGGCCCCGTATGGGTTGCACACCAGCATGACGGTCAAACGAGTGCGCTCGAATCATCTCCCTCCTTGTCAATAATGATTCCACGGAGTAAAAAAGCCCGCAACAATTCTTTTTTCGCATCAGTTAGCTGCCTTAATTACGGCCGGCTGCATGCAGGCACTCAAAATCGCTCGCAGCCAGTACGCGGAGCAGCATGCAACGAGTCGCAGCCGAGGGCACACATGCAGCCACTTAAATCGCTGGAATTAATTAGGCTTAAACTTCTGCATGCCGTTTATTAGTGAGACTAATGCTTTGCTCATGGGACTAATAAACCCGGACAGAGGGAGCACCTTGGTTGGTGAGAGGTTTGAATTAAGCCCTGCAAACCAGAAAGGAGGTACTAGTACGTGCGTGATCCGCTATTTACTCGTGTACGATCGAGTAGGTCGTTTCTTGAATTGAGACCTGCAAACCGGAAAGGAGGTAGTACGTGCGTGATTCCGCTATTTATCCATGTAGGATCGGGTAGGAAGGATAGTGTAGCTTGTCCGTTTCTTCAGAGGTAGGCATTTTTATTCAAAAAACTGTCAGTTCGGATCTTGCATCGCAAATAAAACTGCCAGGAGCACATTAGTAGGCTAGCTAGTGATCGATCAGTAACTTGTAAACACTGAGCGAACAGAAATAAGTAACTGTTAATGCATCTCAATGATTCACGGATCATATACAAATATGTAGCTCCAAAAGCAAAGATCAGCCACTTCGGATCTTGCATCGCAACTAAAACCAACTAGTACGATTCCCATACATAAGATCAACATGTTAATGCATCTCAATGATTCACAGATCATATACAAATATGTAGCTCCAAGAGCAAAGATCTAGAAAAAACATATGTTCTTTCTACTAACATGGATGCTTCTCTTGGCCAACATTCAGTACAGACTAAAAGACAAATTTGTTTGTGAAGTCTACAATTCCTCTTGCAAACATAAGTGGTTTCACCAACAGCTGGAACCATGAGAATGAACCACACATGATGGAGGAACATCCACTGCAATATGATTTGGTCTTCTCTCGATCACACCGCGAGACTATTTTTGGAATACAAACTTTAACTTAGGCAAAATGATGCCCATTGTATAATCAGACCAAAGCAATGAAGCACCTAGTGTTGGCCAATAAATAGGACAGTACTACTTTTCTGTAGTTCATGAAGTGACTATCCAATCTTTCTGTGTCTATTTTCAAATGGCACTGCATGCAGTGACTATACTATTTTCTTGTGCAGTTCAACCAAAATTGCGGTCACTTTGTTTGTTTGTCAAATAGCAACGAGTAGACATCTCTATCTGCACAAATATCAAGCAGCTAGTAAACATATACCACACCTTGTATTTTCGGTTTAAACATGTCTCTTCCGCTTAGCATATGTCATGTTCTGCACTAGACAATCTGATACAGTTATGTTTTTCCCTGGCCAATTTCATATTGAATTGATTTGCTGGTTCAGAGCAGAAATATAGCGCCTATTCTTCATCAGACCAAGGATATCCATGTTCACCGTGATGGAAGAGGTGAAATCGATACAACCGAAATTGAGCATCCAATCATTGAATCATGTCCTGCACCTCCAATGTAGGTCCACCCTGACAATAAATTCACATGCAAACCACTAGTATTACTATCTAATGACAGTACAAAAAGAGTAGCAAGATAGTAGCAAACCATGTACCTACGTAATGAACAGCTCATAGTGCCACCAATTGGATATAAAGGTTTGGAAGAAAACATGCTCCTAATGTTGAACCAGTTGGACTTTTTGTGCAGTTCCACTAAAATTGAGCATCCCTGTTTGCATAGATACTGAAAGTGTGATTACTATGAAAACGACACTAGTTTAAGCATAGACTCACAAATATAAGCATTCCAATTTCTTAATGGAAAAGGTAGCAAGACTGTTTCTAACCACCTGTTTGAAGGAATAAATAAGGCAACAACAGCTGATGTCAGAAAGGCATATATAGTTCTTTTTGAAAGAATGATCGACTCCTAACCTTTCCTCTTCTTTTAAGCATATTTTGTGCAGTTCAACTAAAATAAAATGCCATCACCTCCTTGACAATTCAGCGACACTGTACAAAAGGAAATGACTTAACATTACATCATGATGTCAGGTATGTAGTCGACAGGCATTAGAGACAAACATACATACTTCCTCCGATAACATAATGAACATTAATTTTAACAAAGGTGTGACTAGCTTTACCGGGATAATTTGAGTGAACTCTACACCCTATGTTCCTTAATATAAGACATTTTAGCAGTTCAATTTGAAGTACTCAAACGTCTAGTATTTAGAAAAACAGGTAGTAGTTTTGTTGAGCACATATCTGGGAAAGCTTGCCACCCTTTATTTATGTCCGTACGCTAATGCAACACCATTCGAATACTACAAATATACACTAATCCAGTGGCTAGTGCAACAATAGAGTAGTTAGTTTATTATAGGGTACAATACAATGGTTTTACTGAACAGATTTCAATAGACTCTAGCACTGGAAGATTTCTATAAGAATTAACAATACGAAATGTAAAGGTAACAAGTTTCAGCATTGGTATACTAGTTGTGCATGAGCATTAAACCAAATACAAAAGTCTGAAGGTAACTAGCATTATTAACTAATGACAGTATAAAAAAATTGCAAACCATGTACCTCCAAGGTAGATATCATTTCGAACTCATGGGGACCTAAAAAATTGCTATCCCAATCTTGATAATCGATCAAACATAAAAACTTGATCGAACGAATCAAGAGAACAGCCGGAGGAGGAGGTGCCCACTCTTGACCTTTCCTCTTGTCTTCATAATTTTTTGTGCAGTTTCACCAAAATAAATTGACATCAGCGCCTTGGCATTTTGGTGACACTGTACAAAAAAATTAACTTATCTCATGAAAGTGAGGTATGTAATCTATAAGCATTAACAGTGCAAAAATCTGAAGGTAGTAACAAGTTTCATCGTTGGTATACTGGCTGTGCAACAGCATTAGAATGCCTTAGCTGAAAAATCATTAATACATCCACAATCAATAACTAACCCTGAAATAATCTAGTGACATTAAATGGCATTGCTTAAATTCATTGGTGGCATTAGACTGAGAGCGGCATTAGTTAAATGTGGCATCACTTTAGCAGTAGTAGCATTACTTGACTTGAATGCTGGCGTTATACTAACAGCAAAAAAGTGGCAATAAGAGCATGGGAGGCCCATTTGGACAGTGGGAGCACTGGTACAATGTACCTCCACGGACGCAGAGTGGTGAGGGAGGTATGGTTGCCCAGAGCAGCAAATATCCAGGCAGCATATGTGGATTACGTCCCATTTTTGTTCTCTTTAGCCACTTTTTCCTATGTGAGGACAACAAACCGATCGACCTGGTCATTCTCTATTGCGTTGTCATGCCTTTCTACCCTTCTTCAACCAAGAGACACGAGACTCGTTCCTTAGCTACTGATTTTCCCCTTTTCAACCTAGATGCGGGTTCGATGCCTACTCTCTTGGACAGTACAGTCTCCCTTCCTTTCCTTATTCAACCCAGACATGGATTAGTCTGCATGAAGTAGGGTTTCCTTTAATAGTGCAAATTATGGTTTTCGTCTGCGTGGCCAGCAGAGCAGAGGATAGCAAATTGGGAAGATGGTGGAGTGGAAAAAGATCCACATGCAACGATGTGGCAGATGGGGCAATAGAACAAGGGTATGGTTCGAAAAGAGGAAGCATACCTGAGGGTCGGCGGGAAGTGGCTTCGCTCATGGTTGTCGTCCTCCGCACACACTACGGCAGCGAGCTTGGGGATGAAGGCCATCCCGTGCGGGTGCTAGGTCTGAGAGGACGGCCTTGTCGTCAGTGCATGACCTCGCTCGCCGACGACGAGTGCGTCAAAGCTGCACGTCCTTTTCTTCCCCGGCGGATCTGTGACCGCCGATGAGGAGGGAGAGAGAGGCCGTCTTTTTTAGATCTGGAGAGAGGGTGATAGTGTGAGAAGCAAGTGGGCAGCCCTTAGCAAGAAAGCACCGAAGCTCTAGCCTATATATCTTTTTTATACTACTAGTACTTGAGGTGGAGTAGTGGTAGAGTAGTTTATATTTCCTCTGCGTACAGTACCAGTTAGTCGTGCTTCAAAACTGAACGGCACGCCATTAAAAAAATAAAGGTCAACAACTAATGCGGCACCTCGGGACAATGCGGCCAGATCGCATTTTGCATGAGAAATTACACACCATGTTTCATTGACATGTGGTCCCGTTCCAACATATTAGTGAGACGACGACGAGTCCTTTTCTACTAGTATTTCCGAATGGACATGTAGGCTGGGGCGCCTCTTCGTGTACCGTGGCAAGCTGGCAACCTTCCACCGACTCTTCGCCTTTCCCTCTCGATTTGGAACTGCCGTCGCACGCTCTTCCTCTCCCTCCTCCATTTTCCTTCACCCTTCGTTCTTCCATTGTTCGATCGTCTTCTCCACGGAGGGAACAGGACGGAAACGACCCCGTTATTCTTGTCCCAATCTGAAAGATGACGTGGTGGAGGAACTCATTGATCGGTGTGACATCATCACCTCGGCTAGCATGGCAGGTTCGTTCAAGACCATTCTTGACTCAACTAATAACATCATTACAAGGAACCCAAGAGTCAAGGAGCGGTTTGATCTCCCCTATCTTCTTCACCGTGACCCTGATGACTGGCGCGGGGACGACGGAGGCCTCGCCTTGTGCAAGTTGATGCCGCTTGACAATGATACGTATGATGTTAAGATGCCATCGCTTGAGGGTAAGGCTTGGGCAGGCGCAAATGGAGATTGGATTGTTTATATTGGGTCCAACTGCGAGTGGGAACTTGTGAATGTGTACACTCGTCACCAGGTTCCACTTCGAAAAATCTCAGCAGACTGCCCAGAGGTTGAGCACACCGGTATTGTACGCACGTTGAAATACGATCATGGTGACTGTCTTCTATGGAAGATAGCAATTTGTCGAGTTCCCAACCGCTCTTGGAATTGCAAGAACTATGAAGTTGTTGCTATCTTCGACAAGCTTGTTGCCGTCCTTCGTGGTTCAACTGGATGGATATTGCTCAAAAATCAGTTTCTGTACACGGATGAGTACTGTGATGCAATTCAATACGAGGGCCTTGTGTTTGCTTCCACCACTCATGGCACTGTTTTTGCATGGGATCCTCGTAGTTTTGGTATGTTTGTCTTCCACCGTAATTATAATTGTTTCATCCATATGCATGTGGGTTAGAAAGTTTCCCTTTACTAATTTACCTTCTTCTTGTGTTTCCAAGGTCCTGTGAACATTCCACCACCTATACTTGAAATTTCTTATAACCAAGGCGGAGATGACGATGGTGATGATCACGAGCACGAGGACGAGCAGCGCCCATATACTCAGTGGCGCCTGGGAATTAATTCCGATGGATCACCTCTTCTTGTGTGTATACAGCCCATTGATGATGTTACTACTAAGGAAGCAGGTGTAGTCTCCCATGGTCGCACTCTCCGGACCTATTCCAACACCTGTTGCATGGTATTCGGGATGGATACTAGTGTGCTAGCGTCAACACCTTTTCCCTGGTATAGAATTGATAGTCTTGGAGAAAACTCGCTCTTCCTTGGAAAAAACCATCCGATGATGGTGAAAGGCGATCCAAATGCTGTTGACACAACATTACTAGTACCATTTATGAGAAGCAACTGTATCTATACCTCGGACATTTTGGTGGTTCCCTACCCTGGTACTGATATAGTAGGCCGCTTCAGCCTGGATGATCAGTCCTGCGTTGGTCTCGAGATTGACAATGGATGGCCCGTCCGAGAGAATCACTTGTGGTTCAAAGCAAACATTTCCAACGCCGAGGATTCGTTGAGTTAAAGTTCATTTCATTGCTTGTTAATTGTTGTGTGATGAAAACTTTAGTATTTATAATGTATCCTTGTTGTCGATGTGGGTTGATGACCTGTTGTATGTAATAAAATGATATGCCTGTGATAAACTTACTAAATTTATGAATGGCTTTGAGTCACTTCTCTGAGTGAGTGGTGCAACGAGGCAAAAAAATATTTTCCGAATACATAATTGTACGTGCATTGCAATAGGTTATCGGTTGAGGCCAATCAACAATAGTAGTACACTATTTGTACTAGCTTCACATGCTTCGTGCGTGGGCGGGTGTTTTTACTGTAGCCATATGTTAATGTGTTTGTTGTACGTAACCAGCACCTCGAATCCTCAATACTACTAGTAGGAGTACTATATAAGTAGTAGGAGTAGTAGGGTGGCATGGGCCAGAACAAGCATTCACGTCCAGGAGTACGGCACACGCCACCACCATGACATACATCTGACACCATATTTCTTGGAGTCCGTGCTAGAGCAATCTCTTCAACCTTGTCATTTCTCTAACTTCAGCCATCACGCGGCGGGCGAGGTGGGGGCTTGCCGATAGTCGGTTTCCTCAACTGCGGTCCCACTTGTAAGGCCAACTCCAACGCACGACCCCAAACGGACCTCCGTTTTGCACGAACTCCAACGATAATTTTGACTAGAAAAGCAAGACCAAAGAAAACAAGAACCACAAGAATACATTTTAGAAGATATCCAACTTCCATAACTGCTCCTGTAAGTTGGATTAGTGCCTTCTCGATGCATTCATTGTTGATCTGCGGAGGCTCGATCTTGCGTGCTTCTTTCTTCTTCGAGTGTAAAGAAGTACTACCTCCGTCCTGGTTTATAGGCCCCCTTTGTAGTTTGTGCCAAATTTTGACTAAAGATTTAACTAACAAAATATTAATGCATGTCAAGAAAAATTATCTCATTGGATTCGTATTTGAACATAGTTTTCAAAAATATAATGTTTGGTGACATGCATGACCATGTTATTAGTTTAATCTATGGTCAAAATTTAGCACGAAATACAATGGGGACGTTGCTTCCTCGCATCTAGTCTCATGTCTAGCCTCTATTCTAGTAGGAGTATCAACAAGTGCACTAGTCTCATCTCTAGCCTCTATGCTAGCTAAAAGTGCTAGAACATCTACTAAATTGCGCTCTATCAATATATCGATGTACTCTTCTTCCCAATACCAAAACTTGCATCCATTCTAGTACACAATAAAAAATTTAAGTTAGCACAACTAGTCTAATCCGAGAGCACAACAGAAGATTTGGTCGGGTCCTTCCTCCTTTTGCCAACACGTGGGACATCTAGCATCCAGGTCGTGTCATGCAAGAAAATAGAGTGGTAGTTGAAGCCACGTGATGTGCATCTTGGGTTAAACTGTAAATATAATCTTACTACTCTTGAGTAACTCCAGAAGTGGCCACCAAAGATCTTTATTGGATTTGGGTTTCATCACCAGCACGTTGAGGTGAAAGATGTCCAGGTTCAGTGGGCCCTCTTGCATTTTCACTGACATGTGGTACCGCATGTGAGCAAACGGACGATGGGCTCCGTGCGTCCGCTGGCTGGCTGAGATGAGAGATAGAGGAAGGCTGGGCACGGACTCCAGGAAATTTGTTCTACGTAACCAGCACCTCGATATAGGCTCGATATAGTGGGGTCGCATGGGCCATAACTAGCATTCACGTCTAGCAGTACGGCACACGCCACCCACATGAGTCCCATCCGACACCAATTTTCTTGGAGTCCATGCTACAGCCATCTCTTCTCCCTCCTGTTTTCTTAGCCATCGCGCGACGGGCGGGGTGGGGGTTTGCCGATAGTCGGTTTGCTCAACTGCGGTCCCACTTGGAAGTGAAAATGCAACACCACACACATTCCCCCTTGAGCAGCGTGCCGGACCAACCGTGTGGGGGTGCGACGCGAACACGGCAGGCTTTTCCTTTTGAACTCGTAACTTGTAAAATTTGGTTCTGCTCCATGGCGCGACCGATAGATAGAAAATACCGATTTTGCCTAGAGTAATGAGAAGTTTGGTTCTGGCACCGTTCATGCATGGAGTACGTAGGAAAATTATGAAGTTGATGCGAAAGGTAAGATAATTACTAGTAGTACCATATACTACTACATGGATTTGACGGAAAGATAAAAATACATACGGATCCATCAACGACATCCTCACGCCCTAGTGCGCCGGGTCACCAACCGACGTGTAAGGAGCAGCGGCGTTGGCGGCGATCTACACGTGCTTCTGAACAATGCCGTCCAAGGTTACCCTGCGGTCCAAGAAGGCCAACGTCCTATCGTCCTCCTCTTGCATGTAGTAGTCCTTGTGGATGATTTGCGCGTAGACGTGGGTGATTATGTCGATGGTGTCTTGCTACGCTAGGCGCTGCGTGGAGAGCGCGACCTCAAGGTGGACATTCTCCTGCGCGACGGCGGGCAGTCGCAGGGCCACCAGTGCGTCGAAGAGGTTGTCACCATAGTGGCCGTTGAGGGTGGCGGGCATCGCAGAGCCTGGGTGAGTCGGCTGGAGGCGTACATCAAAGTCATCCGCGAGCTTCTTGACGACGGTGAACTTGTCGAGGAAACCGATGAGGACCTCGTCGAACAAGGAGACGAAGTTGTCGTCCAAGCGGCCCCTCGCCCTGGTGGCCTCAAGCAATACCTGGAGACGTTCCTCGGTGCCGGGCCGTAGGCCGGCGTCGTGGACCATCTGGCACAGCCGGCTGATGCTCGCGTTGATCGCCTCCATGGGTCTAGCTTAGCTTCTAGTCAACTGATCTTGCAATTCGAGTGATCACTCTTGCCCTTGGTTAGCGTGCGTAGGTGCGTATGATTTCATACTACTCCTTGTCCCTCTACTGCACCTGCCTTTGGCTGTATGATAGGTGGGCCAGCCATCCGTTGGGCCCATGTGTCATTCACCCAAAGGCAGTTGCAGTAAGTCAATGAAGCTGCGCCCCCCTCCGTGCCGGTGTAGTATAGTCATCTCACCCGACCTCTAGTTGGGGCCAAACGAGAGAAGTTTGATGTTTATTGGTTTATTGGTCCCCTTTGCATTTTGCGCCAAGTTTTGACCTTTGATTTAACTAATAAAATGTTAATGCATGTAAACAAAAATGTTGTGTAAGTCACCTTACGAAAACCAAATAATCCCAAAACACTTAGGCACGGTACATTAACTCCCTCCTCGTTTCTTATTTCATGACATATCAACCAATGAGAGATGTGGGCCATGCATGCTTTCAATGACTTGAGACTACCAAACATGACATGCAGTGTTTAGTTCATTGCATGTAATCCAATTAGTTAGCAAAAAGACATTAAGTTCTCTCGCCGATAGGAATAAAACAATACACCATGTATTTATTTACAGAGGGAGTAGTACATTTTTTGTGACACGCATTACTAGATATTGCTAGTCAAATACTAAAATCCAGATGGGCGTGGTAGTACTCCTAAATCCAGACGGTGGTGCTACTAGTACTAGTAGTAGTACTACCAATGTAGTAGGAGTACTAGCACTGTACTACCCATTGGTCAAATTATTACGTGCTGCTCCTCATAGTGAAGTGACAAGACCCTGCGCCGGAGATGACACCTGAGTATAGGCACCGTGTTCGGCATACCATAGTCAGCCTCATTGTTTGCAGTCACTATCATCATGGCTGTAGAGCTAGCCTGCTTACAGCTAGCCCTGTTCGACATAATTTCCCATGCGTAGATGCCCGTGCATTGCACGGAACACCAAGATTGGGGGTGGACGGCGCTGGCAGCGGCCATCGCGCCAGATTTTTCCACGGCCTTCTAGATGTGGTGGGAGGAGATAAGGTTGATTGTGAGAGACAAGGAGTTGTTTGTAAATAGGGAACAAGTGCGGGCATCTTTTTGCAAAAATGGAGAAGTTTGGTTTGTATGCGTCAGATCTAGATCCGACGGCTATTGGTGAAAGATGGGAGGCACAACATCGTCACCAAATCAGGACTTATTTGATTCGTAGGGATTTTGAAAACACAGAATAGGACACATCAATATTACAAGTTTCAAACTGATATTACAAATGTTAGGAGTAATGCTGCACCTACGAAGAGGGAATTACTAGGATGTTTACGTAAGAACTTTCATTATTTTAGGTGGATGCAGCATTATCGTACAAAATAAAATCCACCGCCCTAACAAGTCACTAATGGGCAAATAAGTTTTCGAGTCTCTGGCCACTTGATGTTTCAAAAACAAATTCAACTTCTGCGGAGACTTTGTCATTTAGGCTTAGACGCTTGCGGTAATCAGCACACCATTCATTGTTGCGCCAGAGAACGCCAAACCTCATTACCTTGAGCACACTTGCCTCCAGAACAAAGAACCTGGCTAATTTAATCTCAGATGTGCTACCTCGGTAGTCGATCAAATCAATTTCTGTAAGATGGAGATCAAGGCATTCGATGAGATTGTTATAGTGCAACACATTTTTCACTTTCTGGTCTTTTTTATCTGCAAAAGAAGAGAACATATTAGAGAAGCTGGCTGTATAAGATTGTCATGTCATCAAGAGGTACCAATATCATTCGCTCATACGATAGGGTTGGCTGACTAGTGATATTTTTTCACTCTCTCTCTCTCTCTCTCTCTCTCTCTCTTTCTGTTTCCTCTCATTTAACTAGGAGCACGTGAAGAGCTTGGGCATTTGTTGCCTTCCACTATGTGGCCGATGCCATATTTCGCAAAAGTATGCCACATAATACGCATCGATGTCAAATCAAAAGATTTTGGCACCGCTCTCGCGGTGTGAGAGAGTTGGCACCGCTGTGCACACAGACCCACATGTATAAACAAATCAATCAAACCAACTACACCATCCTCTCACTCTCCCAAACAAGTGCTTTTTTATTGCCTCAGTCCTCTCTCTCTCTCCCACGTAGTGTTTTTCCATTGCGTGAGTTAATTTGGCACCGTTGCAAAGTAGGTGATCCAGATTGGGGCACCAGGTGAGCAATCGAGGGGCATCGATGCCAAATGCATTAGAAGTGAATTTGGCACGTGTTTTGTCCTACATAGCCCACTTTTGAACTCCCTCCGTCCCAAAATTCTTGTCTTAAATTTGTCTAAATACGGATGTATCTAGTTACATTTTAGTGTTACATCCGTATCTAAACAAATGTAAGACAAGAATTTTGCGACGGAGGGAATACTACATCGTGTTTAGTATAAAATTTCGACCATAGATTTACCTAAGAAAATGCCAATGCATGTCACTAAAAATTACACCATTTGAAATTATGTTCAAATACGAATCCAATGATATAGTTCTTAGTGACATGCATTAACATTTTGTCAGTTAAATCTATGGTCAAATTTTGATACTACAAAATTGGAAGAGTAAACCAGGATGGAGGTAGTACTTGCTTTTAGGGTAACCATAGAGTTACTGGAGTAGTCTAAGTTACTTTCCACTATGACTAGCCTAGGATACTATAGTAGTATAGCATAAAAATGATGCAGGTGATCACGTGAGAAAAAAATACTAAAAACATTTCTTTTGGTATAGTGCGTAGTTTTGAACACTACACTTGTCACCGTAATTTGGGAAAATTACGAAAAAATTGAGCTACGTTGTGATTACCGTTTACTAATAGGAAAGAAGTTTCACCTCGATGAGTAGCTTCTCCGTGCACGGAAAGCATGTAGGGAATCCAACAACTTGATCCAGATTGGGGCCGGTAGATTTTAGTGCCAAGATCTTCACTGTGCGCATGGACTGGGTCAAGCTTGTGGGAATCATTTTCTGGAAGACGGTCGTAAATACATCAAGAAGAAATTTAAAAATGTGAATTTCAAGAAGACGGAGAAGAAGATGAGTGTTGTACCTGAACGATTACGGATCCAATAAAGAGTTCGGAGAATTTGGCAGACAAGTTCACCAACGCTGTCAATTTCGGTGCGTCAATGACCCTGATTTTTGTTGGACCTTCTAGATCCGATACAAGCAATCTCTCAAGGAAAGGCACACACTCAATGACCATAATCTGGAACAGTTGGAGTGATCTCTTCCCAATTGATGTCTTGTTGCGGGGCCAGCAAGACACATAAATCCATCAGAGATTCGTTGAGGCGATGTGGAGGCTAATGAACCCATGGATCTGCTCAAGACGAAGGTACTCGAGCGCAGTACAGCTGCGGAGCAGTGCTCCATAGCCTTCTTCAAGATAACAACGTCGAAGAGGTCGAGCTGCTTGAGTTGAGGGAGAAGAAGGGCAGGCGCGACATTAATCTGGGGAAGATAGCAGGAGCTGAAGCTGGCGCGGCGCAGCGTTGGCGTGAGGCGGAGTGCGGATGGCGGTAGAGAGCGACATCGTCCAGCTTCAAAGCTGAGCTCCTCGAGCTGATCTAGGGTGGGGGATACGAACTACTCGTCGAACTTGGGTTGGACCTTGCAGTTGGTACTGAACATGCGGATGTCAAGGCGTCTGGCTGGCCCAGGGTGCGATGAAAGGATCTTGGAGACTGCGGCCATGCGTTTGCAATCCCTGTCGCAGAGGTAGCTGTCGACGGTGAGGTTGAGGGGGACGCGGTGCCAGAAGGGGCGCCACCGCCGGGAGAGCAGGGCGGTCCGCACGGCAGATTTGGTGGGGAGGAGGCCGATGATGACGAACAACATGTCACCGGGGAGGCTGCTAATGAAGTCCAGGCTCGCCGGATGTGGTTTTGGCTCGAGCCGCCTCCACTTGTTGGCTGCCTCGCCGTCCATCTCAACCGGCGGCGACGCTGATGTACACGTGTGCTGGTGTGTGCTGTGTGCTGGGTGTGCGCGAGTGCGTCCTTCTGTGCATGCCGCCGCGCAGTGGTGAATCGTGCACGAGTGCGTCCTTCACCCACAAGAAGTGTGTCCTCAATGCACCCTCAATTTACTAGCGTGCGGGGTGCTACCCCAAGTGGTTTCAACTTTGTTTACTTCACCGCGTGTCAGATGGGCCTCTAGTTTACTTATTTTCACCCACTGCCACATGGGCCAGCACACGAAGATACAGAACACGAGCTGACAAGGCAGCATGTGGACTGGTTTACCGGTCAACTAAACAATATACGGAGCTACACGCTGACACAGTGAGCGTATAATCCGTCGGTATAGAGATTTCGAGTGAGAGGGGAGGCTCGTGAGAGATGGCAGAGAGAAAGAGAGAGAGAGAGAAAGAGCTACTCCCTCCGTCGATAATGTAGTACCAACATTATTTTTAAAGTTAAACTTTTGAAACTTTGACCAAGTTTATAAAGAAATTACTTATATCTACAATACCAAAGATAAATGATAGTATGAAGTAAGTACATGTTTTGATGAATCTAATGATCATTCCAGATGTAAATGTTTTTCTCCACATATACTTGGTCAAACTTTTCTGAGGTTTGACTTTTCAAAACATCCATATGCTTATGGACATGACAAAGTCCCTAACTAGAGAGAGAGAGAGAGAAATAGAAAGAGAGAGAGAGAAATAGAAAGAGTGAGTGAAAAAGTGTGTATGCGTGTGTGAAAGAGACATGGACAACACACGATAAAAGTAGAGAAAAAGCGTGTGTGTCTTATGCAAACATATCACACATGCATCTTCGACAACGGAGGCAAGGTGAGGAGATAGTGTGTGGTTGTTTGGAACCGAGAGAGCAAGACCCCTAGCATGCGGCCAAGAGGGGTCTGACAAACAAGGGAGAGAGGTCGAGAGAGACGTACGGAGAAAATGCAGACATGGGGAGGAGAGAGTGTATGTTTGTCATAGATAGATCCCCTGGAGATCGTGATGGGACTACATGGGTGGGAGATCGAGTGACAAGGTGTGTGCGTGATAGAAGATGCCTCCAGAGATATCGAGATAGACGTATGGATGGAAGGAGACAATACGTGTGTTCCCGATGGCTAGTAACAGATAATCATACTTAGGAGGGGGGGGGGTGCTTGCGCCTATGATGGAGTGCGGGATTATGCTATTTAGGGCAGTGCGTGTCACATGGAGAGAGAACAATGGCTGAGAGTGTTGGATGGGTCTATATGTATAGCGCGAGCGAGACATGTGTATGTGTGAACCAGGGAGATATAAGGTCAGTTTGGCTTGCGTCCTGAGCATCTTTTGCCTGGCCTGGGGTTGTGGCTGTATTTCATGCACGCTTGTTTGGTTGCTACCCTGTGAAAAAGAAAGCCCGCCTGGCCTGGATTCCCTTGCACTTTAATTAGCCTGGCCTGGATTCCCGTCACTTTAATTAGCCTGGCTAGACTCCAGGCACTACAAGTAGCTTGGCCCAGGCGACCGATTTCGAATGCCTGGTCATGCGGCCACGAGGCTAACAGCAACCTGGATGGATATCAGCATTAAATAATTGCTGCATGGATTGATTGATGGGATGTTGATGCTTTGCTTGGCCCAGGCATGAACCTAACGCTTCAACACCACACAAGCCTGGCGAGGCAGAAATATTTTACATCTCACGTCCACACCAGGCAGTACTTGCCATCAAGGCATGAGGGTCAGGTCAGGAACCAAACTGACCAATAAAGTTTGAGAGAGATTGAGGAGCCCTGATAAGGCTGAGTGGTGCGTCAGATAGCCAAGAGGGGGAAAGAGATATTCCATCCGCTCGATAATGCAGTGCATGTAATTTTTTTAGAAGTCAAACTTTGGAAACTTTGATAAGGTTTACGCAAATGTTATTTATATCTACAATACCAAATATACATCATACAAAACTACATCTCATGGTGAATTTAATGGTATATGTTTGCCGTTCTAGATGTAATTGTTTTTCTCCACGTACATGGTCAAACTTTGTGATGTTTGACTTTTCAATAAATCTGTATGCTATGGAGCGAGGAGAGTGCCTAAGTTGAGACAGATCAAGTGCGTGTTAAGGAGAATTAGTAAGTGTGCCAAAAGAGTATGTGTGTGAAAGATAAAGTGACAACAAACGATAAATTAGAGAGAGTGTGTGTTTTTTCGTTTCTTATGCGAACATATCACGCATGCATCTCCGAGATAGAAAAGCGAGGCCAGGAGGTGTGTGATTGTTTGCAACGGAGAGAGACACCCCTGTAGCACATGTCCAATAGAGGTCTGGCCAACAAGGAACAAAGGTCGAGAGGGACACATGGAGGACATGGACGCATGGGGAGGGAGAGAGGGTGTGTTTGTGATAGAGAGATCCCCTCGAGATCGTGAGGGGACTATATGGGTGGGAGATCGAGGGAGGTGCGTGCGCGATAGAAAGATGCCCCGAGAGAAATCGAGATAGACCATGCAGATGTTTGTGATGGAGACTAAGATTAGCTATTCATATACATATAGGGGGGACTGCGTGTGCCTACAATTGAGTGAGAGACCATCATACTTGGCTAGCTAGGCATGAGATTGTGTCTGTGTGCGTGTGAGATGGAGAGAGAACGAGGGAGAGAGATAGAGTTTTAGATGGGCCTATCGAGTGCGAGTTAGATATGCATGTGTATGTGTGACCCAGGTGGATGGAGAGTTTGAGAGAGGGGAGAAGAGCTCCGAGACGACAAAGCGGTGCGTGAGAGAGTTACGGGCAACGAGCCAAGGAATTTGTGTTCGTATGATGAGTTCACCCAAGATATCTAGCTTGGACTAGCTAGAGTATCATATATAGTGTGTGAGAGAGACCTATAGATGGTGTATATATGCATGCGAACTACAAAGACCCCCCCCCCACACACACACACAAAAAGAGAGAGAGATGGAGAGAAATGGAGAGGGACCAACAAGGTTTTTGTGTCGGATGCGTGCGACAGAATTGAAGGTTGTTAGAGAGAGAGAGAGAGAGAGAGAGAGAGACAGAGAGAGAGAGAGAGAGAGAGAGAGAACAGGAGTCCGGGAGAGGGGAGGTCGCGTTTTATGCATCAAAGACTGATATAAACCATGTTTCGACATAAACTTGCATTCAAATATTTAAATTGGAGAACATGTTCTCTGCAATCCACACATGAACGGATATATGCGTATATCAAACAAGTTCATTAATTTGACTTTCAACATGTTCATGGAGTACTATAATACTTTACAACATGCTACTCGATTGAGGTGCTCAATTTTGCATTTAGTTCACTATTTTGACCTAGTGAACTAGCTATTTCATTGAATCGAGATATTTCATTTTGGGTTTGATTCGCGTTTTTGAGTGGGTCAACTATTTTTCATAGAGTAAATCACTAGCAACGAGCATGTAAAAACACATTACTCCCGAGCATCATCTCTCCATCTAAAAAAGAAGTGGCAAGCTAATATTTCAAAATTTGATTTGAATCGACTTGGTAAGGTAGACGTGGAGCTCCTAGGCTGCCGGTTGGCTGGTGTCTAATATAAGGGTGCGGGGCCGCAAGTTCGCCGCGGAAGCAGTGCTTAGATGGCTATCTTAGAGTTGTGTGGATTGAAGGTACTGCCGCCACCGGATCTGGATGACGGGGAGTCTTTGTGGATTGGCCTAGGGGCGGCGCAACCACGACAGTGCGGTGGGGCGGGGAGCGGGGTTTTGGCCGGGGCCACGGACGACGGAGGCAGGCTGCTCTGCCGTTCGCCGCTGGCTCTTCGGGGAAGATTCCGAACAGTGTCTGCCGGGAGGCACAAGACGGCCATCAAGCCATCCGGCGTAGATCGGACATTACCAAAATAAAATAAAATTGTGTGACCCCAATTTAGTCTTTAGTCAATAGACACGTGACCACTCTCACACCTTGCTGTTGATCTCTTAGTGTATTTCTTTAGATCAAAGAGATATGTCATTCTTAACATTATGCGTTATCTGCATCTTCAGACACACCGTCTTCCGACTCACCGCAGCTGCTCCAACAAGGGAAGCATACACCGGAAGGGAGCTATAGTCCCCACTCAACAGTTCCCTGCATCGAATGCGCGTGCCCGACATGGACAGCCACAACAACTGTAGGGCCATCGACAAGTCAGCACATGATTCTTACTCCTATGGATGTGGCCAGATAGGTTGTACCCTCATGTTACTTGTGTGCAACATTTATGGCTTTGTTATTCATCTAAGCATGGAAAATAGATCATCACATTTCACTGTATATTCATGCTGATCTCTTACGGGTCTTGTTCAGGAGTTAACGATGTTCCATAGTTCAGCTAAGATACTTGTTCTTTAGGTAACGTTGTTCCGTAGTTATCATCCATCAACCAATGCGATCCCACAGGCTGGTGATTATAGTATTATACCACTTCTAGTATTACCTATGTTGTTCTTCAATACTTTTGTGTGCCATCTAGTTAATCTCGAGTACAAACGATACATATTCTGTAGCTTTTATTCGTGTTCTCCCTTTAGTTTATGAGACCTGTTGCTGCTAGTTAACCCTAGTCCTACTATTTATGTCATCTCCTACAGGCACTCATTACATAAATCTAACTACTGGTTGTCTTCCATGCATGTCAGATATAATTGCACACACTGATATATCCACAAGAACCTCATGGATCAATGTAAAGGCCAATAAATTTGATGTCAATGATACCCAATATGATGGAACATGTAAGGGTAGTTCTTCAGAAGACTGCAGAAAGATGATGAATCCTCTTCACCCCACAAGGTCCTTGCTCTAACTTGGCCTGTGATATGGGTACAACATGCATATAATGTCCTAGAGTGTATCTACTCTGTTGCAATGCCATGTGCTTAGCATGCTGATCATGCATGTAAATATGTCATGCCTTCCTATTTTTCAGTACCTATTCCATTCATGATAACATGTTTTCAAATTCAAGTACTGCCATTCTACTCTATCACAATGCCATCTGCTTAATTTGGACATCATGCTTCTGAATATCTTATGCATTGTTATTCATCAGTATGTACTTCATCTGTCTACCATACCATGTTTTTTTACATTGAAGTGTTGTTCTAGTGCTATGTTCCAATGCCATCTTAGTTTCCCAATCATACACGTGTATGTTGCCTTATTTTTTTTCTGTATGTATTCCGCTAGCATACAGTTTTACATTCAACTAGTGTTTTTAGCTGTGTTGTCCTGTCGTATCCCTAGCTCTTACACCATACTCCCTCCGTCCGGATTACATGTTGCCGAAATGGATAAAAAATGATGTATCTAGAGCTGAAATACGCCTAGACCATCCATTTTTTTCCGGATGGAGGGAATACATGTCAATATGTCATGCCTTTCTATTCTTCAGTACCTATTCCATCTCTCTGCTGTAGCATGTTTTATAATTAAAGCACCATTCTTCTATACAAGGCATGCAAGGGGAAGACGACTATGTTAGAATCTGAAGGGTTACAAACAAGGCCTTTGCAAAAGATCCAAACGCCAGGAGATAATAAACCAATTCAAGTTTTTATAGATACTGCTCCAGCACAGAGGAACCCAACTCCTACTGATAATAAGTAGATTCCAGTGGCCAAAGAACTAGTCAGCTCCAGTCCAGCAAAAATATGTCAACTCCATTCTAAGAAGCGTGTGCGTATCCTTGCATCATGAAATTTTATAGCATGCTGATAATATTTTCTACATGTTTCTTACTTATCTCTCTTTTAGAAAATAAGCTTAACAGATAGAAGAATTTCTGCACTCGTATCGTATGTGCGGAAAGATTCTTGCAGGAATTCTCTGTGCTCCAATGCAGATGTAAGTACCTGTTGTATATCACTATATTTTTACATCAACATGTATTTTGTTAATCGGCATGAATCCAACCTTTATCTGATCTAAATTTAGTTGTAGCAAAATGTATGATTAAAGGCCACAATGTTGATTTTTGTAAGGAAAACTTCCTGGTAGTTTTGCATCCTGAGCTGCATGAGTGTACTATCTCATATCAGTGGGTTTGAATACTTTGGTTCTGCAGTGGGTTTTTAGTGTTTTTTTACCGTGTTGTCCTGTCGTATCCCTAGCTCTTACATCATACTCCCTCCGTCTGGATTGCATGTCGCAGAAATGGATAAAACTGGATGTATCTAGAACTGAAATACGCCTAGACCCATCCATTTATTTCTGAATGGAGGGAATACATGTCAATATGTCATGCCTTTTTATTCTTCAGTACCTATTCCATCTCTGCTGTAGCATGTTTTATAACTGAAGCACCATTCTTCTATATAAGGCATGAAAGGGGAAGACAGTTATGTTAGAATTTGAAGGGTTACGAACCAGGTCTTTGCAAAAGATCCAAACGCCAGGAGATAATAAACCAACTCCATTTTTCATAGATACCTCTCCAGCACAGAGAAACCCAACTCCCACTGATAATAAACAGATTCTAGTGGCCAAAGAACTAGTCCGCTCCAGTCCAGCAAAAGAATGTCAACTCCATTCTAAGAAGCATGTGCATATCCTCACATCATGAAATTTTATAGCATTCTGATCATATTTTCTACATGTTTCTTACCCATCTCTCTTTTAGAAAATAAGGTTAAACGATAGAAGACTTCCTCCATTGGGATCGTATTCGAGGAAAATATCTTGCGGGAATTCTTTGTGCTCCAATGCTGATGTAAGTACCTGTTGTATATCACTATATTTTTACATCAGCATGTATTTTGTTAATCAGCGTGAATCTAACCTTTATCTGATCTAAAATTAGTTGTAGCAAAATATTAATGGCGCCAATGTTGATTTTTATAAGGAAAACTGCCTGGTAGTTTTGCATACTGAGCTGCATGAGTGTACTATCTCATATCACGCACATTACTGAATTGTAGTGCTTCTCTAGTTGCCCATTCATTCATTGTGTCAATGTTGCTTTCGTATTACCTTACCTGGCTGATGATAGCTGTGCCATATTGTGTTAATTTGGTGTAGGCTAGTTGCCCAAACATTCGTTGTGTCAATGTTGCTTTCCTATTATCTGACTTGGGCAATGATAGCAATGCTAGTGTGTTAATTTTGTGCAGGCAGCTGAAGATAAGAAGACAAACTCTGAAAACAGCAAGTCAACCCCATTGTTTCTTTCCAATAAATCTAGGCCAAGTAATATGGCAATAACTCATGATTAATCTGTTTGGTTCCCCTCCTAATCTATGTTATGAAGTAGTGGTCAAGACACTCTCCACTATCAATATTACAAGCCTGCCAAAATTGCCATCTGAATTTGTTCAGTATCCTCTATCTCGAATGCAGTGGAATAAATGTATGTTTGTGAACCAATTAATGGGTGAAGCAATGATGGAAATGGTGGATGAATCAGAGGTGCAGAGTCATGTGACACAACAACTGATCAATGTTTTCAGAGATAGCGTAGCAAAGCAGCAAGAACTTTCCCACATGCTTATGGGCGTCATCTGTGCCGAGATTGCAGATTGTGATGTTGTAGACGGTTAGGTTCTGCTCATTTATTTTCACTGGCATCAATCTTTGATTGCCCAGTGGATGTAATTTCCTGTAATATATACTGGATGTGCAATATTACCTGATGCCGTACCTTTGCTTGATCGGTTTTTGTCCTGTGCATAATTGCTCGTCGTAATGGTCTCAAATTATCTAATTTGGCCTAAAAACATGTACGAACTTTAGTGGGCCCATTAAGTTAATGGGCCATTACTAGGCCAAAAGTTAATGGTCGGCCCTCTTACCTCCCTGGTAGTTAACAGGCCGACATCGAAGCGGGCAACAGGTGGGCCCAATTAATTCACGGGCCGTTAACAGGCCATTACTAAGTTTGGGCTACATATGGCCCAACTATACTGTAGGCCTTTAGCAGGCCGAAAGAGAAAGCGGGCTTGTACTGGACCATGAAGAGCATGGGCCGCTAAGAGGCCGAAAGTCAGGTCGTATTCTAAATGGCCCAACTGTGTTGTGGGCCTTTAGCAGGCCGAAAGAGAAACCGGGATGGTATTGGACCATGAAGGGCATGTGATATTAAAAGGCAAAAACTAAGGTCCGACTACAAATGGCCCAACTCATTTATGGTCCGTTAACAGGCCAAAAGGCACACAGGGCCGGGAATTGGCCCAACACTTAAATGGGTCGGTAAAAGGCCAAAACTCAGGTCCGACTACAAATGGCCCAACTGATTTATGGGCCCTCAACAGGCTGAAAGAGACACCGGGCCAAAAATTGGCCCAACACTTAAATGGGCCGCTAAAAGGCCGAAACTCAGGTCCGACTACAAATGGCCCATCAGATTTATGAGCCATAAACAGGCTGAAAGACACACCGGGCCGGAAATTAGCCCAATATTTAGATGGGTCGCTAAAAGGCCGAAAGATGTACATCCTAAAAATTGGCCCATCCATTTAATGGGCCGTTAATAGGCAAAAATCTCATCGGGCCGATATTGAGCCCAAATATATAGCGGGCTGTTAACGGGCTCAAACTGACAATGGGCTGCAATGGTGTAAAATATTTAACGGGCCGTTGACGGGCCGAATTGGCACATCTCGTATGGGTCGTGGGCTTAAATGGACCTGACACAAGTAGGCCTTATATGGGCCGGCCTGCTAATTTTTACGAGGTCGGCCTTTTTCACCAGAATGGGCCACTATTGGGCCATGCCACGTGTCGACCTATCATAGGCGCCTCCAGTCCAATGAGTGGATGATATCTGTCCCAACGGTGAGGCAACACGTGTTTCCTGCGGCCAATGATGATTTTACACGTGGAAAATCCCCATTGGTCCGGGCTGTTAACGGGTTAACGGATCCAAAACCGGACACGATAGGTTAACGGCGTTCCGTTAGGTGGATGCTACATGTCGGTCACCCTTGACGAAAGCACTTCTGTGACGCGCGATTTATCGTCATGGAAGTGGACACTTCCATGATGATAATTTTGGTAATGTCATGGAACACTTCTACGACTGCACATGTATCACTATATTGATTCTCTCATAAAATCATCATGGATGTACATGCATGACAAAAAACGCGACCTACTGTGACAAATACGTATCATCACGGAAGTGTATTTTTTTGTAGTGATAGGGCCGTCGAGTGATTGCATAACTTGTGTAAGAAAAATAGCACAAGCCAATGTAACAATTTCTCAAGGAAATTTGATGTGTGCTGAAATGATTTGTGTAAGTGACACCCATAGACACCCGCTGGGTGTGCAAGGGGCTTGCTGGTTCAGAACCAACAACAGTCTAGAAGAGCAAAGGAATTGATCGAACTTGACAAAGTGAATGATCTAACCAGACATGTTGGATTGTTGGATCAAATAAAACGGAAGTGTAGCGTTTCGAATGAGTTGCAGCCCCTGAGGATTGTTGCAAACTCGAAATGAAGAACACATGGTGTTCGTGAATGACGTACGCGTTAAAATGGAAGTTGGACTCGGGAGTCAAATAACCAGTACTAAGCAAGTATGTGAAAATAAGCAACTGAGCGTAGAGGCACACTCAGTGGCATGGCCTCCGAGTGAACATAATTTGTGAATTATGGGATACTCAGGAACACGGAACTAATAGAATGTAGTGCATGTAGAATGACTTAGCTGTCTGAAGGCGCGCGAGTGGCCGAGTGGTGAAGACGTATTCAACCGATGGCGATGCGCAGGGCGGCCGAGTGGTGATGAGGTGACCAACCGATTGGCGACACGCAGGGCGGCCGAGTGGTGATGAGGTGACCAACTGAGTGGCGATGTGCGGGGCGGCCGAGTGGTGATGAGGTGACAAACCCAGAGGCAACGCGCGGGGCGGCCGAGTGGTGATGAGGTGACCAATCGAGTTGCGACGCGCGGGGCGGCCGAGTGGTGATGAGGTGACCAACCGAGTGGCGACCCACGGGACGGCTGAGTGGTGATGAGGTGACCAACCGACTGGTGACGTGCGGGTGACCGAGTGGTGATGAGGTGACCAACCAAGTGGTGAGCGCGAGGCGACTGAGTGGTGATGAGGTGACCAACCGAGTGGTGATGCGCGGGGCGACCGAGTGGTGATGAGGTGACCAACCGAGTGGCGATGCGTGGGGCGGACGAGTGGTGATGAGGTGACCAACCGAGTGGCGATGGGCAAGGCGGCCGAGTGGTGATGAGGTGACCAACCAGGTGGCAACACGCGGGGCGACCGAGTGGTGATGAGGTGACCAACCCAGTGACGACGCGCGTGGCGGCCGAGTGGTGATGAGGTGACCAACCAAGTGGCGACGCGCGGGGCGTCCGAGTGAAGTAGATGCGTTCCGCAGAGTGACGATGCGCGGGGCGTCCGAGTGAAGTAGACGCGTCCTGCGGAGTGGCGATGCGCATGGCGTCTGAGTGAAGTAGATGCGTCCCGCAGAGTGGTGATGCGCGGGGCGTCCGAGTGAAGTAGACGCGTCCCGCGGAGTGATGATGCGCGGGGTGTACGAAAGTAGACGCGTCCCGCGGAGTGGTGATGCGCGGGGCGTCCTAGTGAAGTAGGCACGTCCCGCGGAGTGACGATGCGCATCCGAGTGAAGTAGACGCGTCGCCCGGAGTGGCGATGCGCGGGGCGTCGGAGTGAAGTATACGCGTCCCATGGAGTGGCGATGCACGGGGCGTCCGAGTGAAGTAGACGCATCCCGGGGAGTGATGATACGCGGGGCGTCCGAGTGAAGTAGACGCGTCCCGCGGAGTGGCGATGCGCGGGGCGTCCGAGTGAAGTAGATGCGTCCTGTGGAGTGGCGATGCGCGGGGCGTCCGAGTGAAGTAGATGCATCCCGCGGAGTGGCGATGCGCGGGATGGCCGAGTCACTGCATGTTAGTCATTTGAATGCAAATTTTATTTGAGTCAACCTGCATATTAGTAGTCTGTATGCGAACTTTATTTGAATAAACATGGATGTTTAGTACGTAATACAAATGAAAAACCCATCTGCATGTCATTGTGTTATCAGCCCGAATGAAATGTCCGCCCAAGTGGATTGTTGTCCGGAGACCACGACTTGACGAGTGACCCTGCGTGTTAGTAGCAAGTATAGCCACGAATATTTTTTTGTTCGGTCGAAATGCCCCATGCATTGGTGCTACTGTATTTGAAAGGATTTAAAGCCCTGTGGTTATACATGCATGCATGCACAATTAACTGGTCATTGACGCTAGTAGTTATACATGCATGCATGCAATATTAACTGGTGCGGGAACACAAGAAGTACTAGTAAAAATGAGCGTGTCAGTTTCAGCTGCAGTACTTCCATAATTGTCGCTGGAAATCCTCACCTGATGAGCTGCTCAATGAGGCGATTACCTCAGCAAAACGACCAACCCACTCCACGAAGAATTATGAAACCCACGTTATGCACTTGGTGGGATCGTGGGGTACGTACTCTTCGGTAGACGATGCAAATGAAGGTGACGCAGGTGGTCGGGTAGCGCATGCTGCCGGTTATGTAGGCAAGGGCCCGCGAGCGCGCCGCTGAGCGGCACCGGTGGCGCGGGGCCACCGAGCATGCCCTAGAGGTTGAGGCCGGCGAGTGTGTTGCAGGGACGACGAGCACGGCATAGCACTTCACCGCTCTAGGAGTCAGACGGGTCCGATCTCTTCACCTACTCGTCCACATGTGTGCCGGACGTGCACGAGAGAGCAGCAATGGCCTTCACAGACGAGATCGAAGACGACGAGTGAACGGCGTAGAAGCGCAGCGCGATTGAAGAAATAACCATCCGCATGATGGCTCGATAGATGCCATGCCCCACAGTGGGCGGCAACTGTTATGGGGACGATTCCGACAATAATAAGGGATATGGTAAAGGTGCATGATCTATCGAGATGCAAATGGGTGACACGATGGTTTTAGCGAGTTCGGGCCTCTCACGATGGAGAGAACAACCCTATGTCTCGTGCTCCGGAGAGGCTTTGTTTTATCTGAATATGTATCCATAGATTACAATGTATGCGAGAGAGAGAGAGGAGAACGGATCCCCATGCCTGAGCTATGTCCTGAGACTAGTGACGAGAGAGAGAGAGAGAGAGAGAGAGAGAGAGAGAGAGCTCGGAGGAGAAGAATGAGGGCATGCCCCCCAAGTCTAGTGGTGGGGGTGGCTTATATAGAATGCACCACCCCCTCACCTCCTATGTTTCAAAGTGGGGCCTTGATGCCATAATGTTAGTCTACTACTAAGATGATGCTTTGAGTGCCTTGTAGACTGTTGGTCTTCACATATCCGAGTGAGTCATACGACCGAGTGGTCGACTGTCATCCGAGTGGATGGTACATTGCTTGTCCGAGTGGATAGTACGTTGCTTGTCCGAGTGGATAGTATGTCTGTATGGAATTTACCTAGACCCTCCTGATGTGTGTACCCCATGCTTTAATATATTTTGACCCTTCGTGGGCCTACCTGTTATGTGTATCCCCAACACCCACTTTAACAATGCTCATCTTTCTCACTTTTGCTTTTCTTTTTAAAAAGTTTTAGGTTCCCCTCTATATATTTTTGTTTTTATAAACTTTTGAAAAGCACACAATAGAAAAAATGACTGTCTAAAACTTCCGTGTTGTCTCCTTGGCAGCGCTTTCTTTAAAGCCATTAAGCTAGGCATATAGTGCTCAAGTAATGGATCCATCCAGATCCCAAGGTATATCAAATCCAATTTTAATTAACAATGATTTGTGATTTAGCAGTGAGCACAAAGTAACATATATCATGCAAAAACGAAGTCTAACTCTCTTCCTATGCATCGGCATGTCATAAACGAACAATTCAGACACATGAAGTAAAGGCCAATGCATAGTATAAATAGTTTTTTGCAATTTTTATCATATTGGAAACATAGAGAGGCGGAGATGTAGTTCCTCTCTCATAATAATTGCAAGTAGGAGCAGTAAGCACATTCATATTATGTTTATCAAAATCATCATGTGCAAGTAGAACACAACCCATCAATATAGTCCTTAATAAGCGCAAACTTCTCCGATATAGTGTAGTTCGGAGAATTCAAAAAGATAATAGGACTATCATGCGTGAGTGCAATAGTAACAATTTCATTATTAACATAAGGAACTATAACAAGTTCATCTCCATAAGCATAATTCATAATCGCATCATTGCCGCAAGCATAGCAAGCATCAAGTTCATCAAAAAGGGATATTTCAAATGAATCAAAGGGATCATAACAATCATCCTTCGGTAAGCACGAAGGGAAATTAAACAATGTATGAATTGAAGAGTTACTCTCATTAGAAGGGCACGGATAGCTAATCCGCTCTTCCTCCTTTTGTTCTTCACTTTCCTCGTCATCTTTTTCATCTAATGAGCTCACAGTGTCATTTATTTTTTCTTCCATAGATTTCTGTAAAATATTAGTCTCTTCTTGGACAGCGGAGACTTTCTCAATAAATGCATCAATATCGGAATTATATTCATAATTCTCATAGCAATATTTAAGTTAAGCATATTTTTCAGGCCTGTAAACATCATCATCATAATTTTCACACTTTTCAAACAAAGATTCAATTTCATAAGCACCCTTAAAAGCAATGAATTCTTCTATTCGTTCCACATCATAGTAACCATATCTATACTCCTATATAGTGTACGAGTAACTCACGATATGGACTGTTGGATAGTTTCAATCGAATGGCTCACATTTGTTTGCTTGGATTCTAGTGAAATACATACGTTGGATAAGAAAATCCTACGACTGTTATTTCAGGGATTCGCCATGGTGCAGCCTGGTTCCTGCATGCACACATGGCATCCTTCAGACTGGTACTGAGCATGTGACATACGGGGTCCATCCTGCATCGTTCCAGTAAACTCCAGACGATTCCTTTATAAAAAAATTGACAACAACTCTATCGATTCTTTTCACAACTTAAAAAGGAAGGTCAGCTCGGTACAAACCTCCAGAAGAAAAGTCAACCTCAAATGCATTAAGTCTCCATGATTTATCTGGATATAATAGTACAAAATAAAGACCAATCTGTGTTGATGTGTTCGCCTAGGAAATAAAAAAATGTGACCTGCTGGTCCACCTGCCAATATAATTTTTCATTGCTTATTTGTTTGGATTATTATGTACTTCTCTAAAGTAAATATTATTATTTCTTCTATTATAGTACTTATAGATCTATATTTAAAGCAATATTTGCATAGAGTTAAATATGTTTCCACCAAAAAAATATTTATGTTTCATACATTCCCAACTACATAAATCATATGGACATAATGTGAATAGATTATCTTCTGTATCATAAAAATCAATAATTGAAAAGATACATGTTGATGATACAATTATTTCAAAAAGGAACACACGTTTCTTAGATAAAATGTTAACCACATATTTGAGAACGTCCTAAAATAATTTATCATCATTTTTGTGTTCAGATTCAAGATGAGTGAGTGGTGATGCACCTTGTGTGACGACCCGATTCAATCGTACACTAATCATGCACGCAAATGTGTACGATCAAGATCAGGGACTCACGGGAAGATATAACAACACAACTCTAAAACATAAATAAGTCATACAAGCATCATAATACAAGCCAGGGCCTCGAGGGCTCGAATACAAGTGCTCAATCATAGACAAGTCAGCGGAAGCAACAATATCTGAGTACAAACATAAGTTAAAGAAGTTTGCCTTAAGAAGGCTAGCACAAACTGGGATACCGATCGAAAGAGGCGCATGCCTCCTGCCTGGGATCCTCCTAAACTACTCCTGGTCATCGTCAGCGGCCTGCATGTGGTAGTAGGCACCTCCGACGTAGTAGGAGTCATCGTCGACAGTGGCGTCTGGCTCTTGGGCTCCAGCATCTGGTTGCGACAACCAGGTAGAAAGGAAAGGGGAAAAGGGGGGAAAGCAACCATGAGTACTCATCCAAAGTACTCGCAAGCAAGGAGCTACACTACATATGCATGGGTATATGTGTAAAGGGCCATATTGGTGGATTGAACTGCAGAATGCCAGAATAAGAGGGGGATAGCTAATCCTGTCGAAGACTACGCTTCTGGCAGCCTCCGTCTTGCAGCATGTAGAAGAGAGTAGATTGAAGTCCTCCAAGTAGCATCGCATAGCATAATCCTACCCGGCGATCCTCCCCTCGACGCCCTGTGGAAAAGCGATCACCGGGTTGTCTGTGGAACTTGTCCGGGTGTGTTTTATTAAGTATCCAGTTCTAGTTGTCATAAGGTCAAGGTACAACTCCGGGTCGTCCTTTTACCGTGGGACACGACTATTCGAATAGATTAACTTCTGATGAGGACATGACTACCTTGGATATGATCAAAAATATTGCATATATGCATATTTGTCAGGTGATTTCTAGTGCAAACTATTCAATAATCTATTTATGTTATGCAGAACAAAAATACTTCACACACTTTTGTGTTTTGTCTAATTGCAGGTGTATGGGACATTTGTACAATCCACATATGAAGATAAGGAAGAAAGAGATGTTTATTTGCTGTCCAAAAAGTTCTCTCACGTCACTTTTGGCCCAAAAGAAGATAGAGTCCAAGTCTTTCACGTTCTGGATTCAGATTCGGACTGCACAGACATACCTGACTCAAAACGCACACAAGTTTTTCATACGGACTCCGAATTGGGTGATTCTTTTTTTGTTGGAAACTAGATTTCGTGCACTTTCCAACCCAATTGGAATCACCTTCGAATTCGTCCTGAGCGTTGAGTTGTGGACGAAACAATCTGATGCTGCAGCAGAATCCGAGTCAAACTACAAGTCCAAAGGTGTCACATCACCTCCACTTGGGCCCATTGGCCTTGTACGACCTAGATTTAGTTTTAGGCTGCCTTGGGACGTCCTCCCACCTCCTTGGCCGCCACCCCTTGCTCCTATATAAGTAGATCCATCTAGTAGCTTTTCTTTGGGATTTGTTTAGTTAAAAGTTAGCCATTGCAACTTCGTGTATTTCGTTTGTGTCCAATGACCAGACCAAGACTGCTTCCGGATCCCCACCATTATCAATACTTCATATATATTTGTGATATTCAGATTGTTTTATCATATTCTTGCTCGTTCTTCGATTGCTTGCAGGAATAGACCTTCGTGGTCAGGCTGACCGTGCTTCCAGCATCGTCAGTAACCTCAGGAGATTGGTTTAGCGGTTGCTAAGGCGCAACATCGTGCACGTTTGTAGTCGGATCGTCAAAGTCGTCTCCACCAAATCGATAGTTATCATCTCATCGAAAGATCGGGACCCTCGCCTCTATCAAGTGGTATCAGTTTTCAGGTTGCTCGGTGAGATTTTACAGTTTTTCATAGTTTAGATCGCATCTATCATTCATACCTACAGTCCATGAAAAAGCCATAAAAAAGTTAGATCTGTTCATTATTTATCCAAGCCAGTTTGAGCCTTTGCAATTTTCTATTCATTGCTTGCATAGTTGAATTATCGGTTGCATCGTCGTGTTAGTTGCTGGTCTTAGTGTCTAGTTCCTTTAGAGTTTCGAGTTCTGTTCACATTAGTCACGCCGCCGCTGCATCATTATCCCTTCCGCTGTCCACCATCCCATCCATTAATTTCCACCACGTGCTACGCATTGTTCATTGTCATAATCATAGTTGAGGTCATTCACATCTTCGCCTGATCCAATCTGCATCTTATCTAGTTTGTCTTGGAAAGAGGGAGAAAAAAAGATAGAGGAAAAAAAGAGAGGAAAAAAAAGAAAAAGAGAGAGAAGAAAAAAAAAACGTGAGAAAAAAAAGAGAGAAGAAAAAAAATCGGATCTATCTAGAATCAATCTCGTACCTGAATTCGGATTGGAATCTGTTTTGCGCACTGTTCAGTAAAACATGTGTATCTTCCTCATACGAAGTCCGTTTTGGCTCCGTGAGTACTCAAATTGAAGCTAGCGACGAGCCGCATCTAAATAGTTGCAGAAGCTAGTTCAATATTTGACACCTCAAAATAGGCTTCTAAATAGGTCTTTTTGCCCTCTGAAGTTCGTGAACACAACTTGTTCCAATTTTTCAGGCCAGTTTTAGAATTCTTTGACTCCTCATATCAACTCGGAATTGAGTGATTCTTTTTGCATTGGAAAGCTTGAGTTAGTAGCATTCTTTGAAAGAATTTATCAGAAAATTGGCTCAAACTTTTCAAGAGGAAAGTTGGAGAGAGAGTTGTTGTATATCCTGTTTGGCAGTTGTTTTTCATCATTATCTTTACTGTCGTTGTGATCTTCACTTATATCTTGCTGTCCAGAGCTACTTAGTATCTTTCATTGATGCTAGTTGTGCTACGCCGTGACCTCATTAGTGTTCTAGGCTCGCGTCTCTAGTCCGGTCTAGCCTAGGACCAGCACAGTACCGTCGTTAAGCGTTTATTCAACATTGCATCTTTGAATTGATTATTGCTAATCTTTTGCTACCATATATAGCCAACCTAGCTCCACATATTTCTACACCGTGTATACGTACGCTCCCCTGGCAATCGCTTCACTCAATATTCGGAGTTACTTGACACCGCTGGTTGCCGATCACCGCCTGCTGCATGGTAAGAACTTGTAAGACATTGATATTTGCTTTACTATGAGCGTTTTACCACCACATCCTAGTAGTTATAGGAACATTATTTTTGGGTTTTGTTTCTTGTTCTACTAATCATGACAGGATCCAGAGTCAATTCATGGGCTTTGTCGACCGCGGGAGACGTGCCACCACCTTTGCAAATACCACAACCGTCACGAGAGGTGCACAAACATCCAAATGCACATGATCAAGTTAATGTATCTATACCACCATTTAATGGCCGTTTTAAACCTGCTTTATATATTGAATGGGAGTTCGACATCAAAAATATATTTGCTTCCCATAATTTCGATGAACATAAAAAGGTTAAGGTTGCGGTTGGTTCTTTCACTGGTTATGCTTTGGTTTGGTGGAGTGAATATTGTCGGTTACACCCTGATTATATACCTACTACTTGGGATGATTTGAAACTTGCCATGCGACATACTTTCGTCCCTGCTTATTATACTCGTGACATGATTAAGAAGTTGCAACACTTAAACAAGGTAGTGAAACTGTAACAAAATATTATGATGATTTACAAACTACCTTGTTGCATTCCTCTTTAGAAGAAAGTGAAGATGATTTTATGGATAGATTTTGGGGAGGATTAAACCGTGATATTCAAGAGATACTAATTCATGAAGAGTGTTATCCTATGGACCATTTGTTTCATCTTGCTTGCAAAGCTGAACAGGAAATAAAACGACGTGTTGGCCACGAGGAGAACAAGCGCACGGTGCACATTCCAAGATTTGATATGATTGTTCCTTCAACTACTAGGCATACTATGACAACCACATCCGTTGTTGTCAGGACTACATCACCTCCACCATGTGACACATCGCCCCCGAGAGTGGCTACATCATCTGAGTTGATCATAAGAGGTAATGACAAAGGTACTGATCTTCCATCTCTACATGAGAATGATGAATGCCTTGTCAATTTGAATGCACCATCTGATGAGCTACCCACTACTTTGATCACACCACCTATTTTGGAGGACTACATTGATAATTTGGCTTTGCCATGTGATCAAACAACTGAAATACCAACAATTTTGAGTGCACCCATTGTATTAACTATTGATGCAAAAGAACCAATGTTTAATCATTTTGATATGACCTCTAATCTTGGTGATGATTCTGTGTTGAATGACTTATTGCATGTTTGCTTATTTAAGCATGTTGTAGCATGTAAATTTGATGCAAGTAAGGTTTATTCACCAATGTTGGGATGGTTTAATGATGAACATTGTCAATCTTTTGAAATGAATAAGAGCTTCACTTATATGTGCAAACTGAGTTGCAATATTTTCATGCCTTCTACTTATTGTGCTAATTTTTTGGCTTTAGATTTTATGAACTATGCAAGGTACTCATCTATTCATGTGTCATATATGCAAAAATCAAGGGAAGTAACAATGGATGACATATACATATACAACATGTACACCTTGTCTCTTTTGTTAGCCACATTTCAGATTAAGCAACGCCGAGGACGGCTTTATTTTCAAGAAGGGGAGGATGATGAGGACATGACTACCTTGGATATGATCAAAAATATTGCATATATGAATATTTGTCAGGTGATTTCTAGTGCAAACTATTCAATAATCTATTTATGTTATGCAGAACAAAAATACTTCACACACTTTTGTGTTTTGTCTAATTGCAGGTGTATGAGACATTTGTACAATCCACATATGAAGATAAGGAAGAAAGAGATGTTTATTTGCTGTCCAAAAAGTTCTCTCACGTCACTTTTGGCCCAAGAGAAGATAGAGTCCAAGTCTCTCACGTTCTGGATTCAGATTCGGACTGCACAGACATACCTGACTCAAAACGCACACAAGTTTTTCATACGGACTCCGAATTGGGTGATTCTTTTTTTTGTTGGAAACTAGATTTCGTGCACTTTCCAACCCAATTGGAATCACCTTCGAATTCGTCCTGAGCGTTGAGTTGTGGACGAAACAATCTGATGCTGCAGCAGAATCCGAGTCAAACTACAAGTCCAAAGGTGTCACATCACCTCCACTTGGGCCCATTGGCCTTGTACGACCTAGATTTAGTTTTAGGCTGCCTTGGGACGTCCTCCCACCTCCTTGGCCGCCACCCCTTGCTCCTATATAAGTAGATCCATCTAGTAGCTTTTCTTTGGGATTTGTTTAGTTAAAAGTTAGCCATTGCAACTTCGTGTACTTCGTTTGTGTCCAACGACCAGACCAAGACTGCTTCCGGATCCCCACCATTATCAATACTTCATATATATTTGCGATATTCAGATTGCTTTATCATATTCTTGCTCGTTCTTCGATTGCTTGCAGGAATAGACCTTCGTGGTCAGGCTGACCGTGCTTCCAGCATCGTCAGTAACCTCAGGAGATTGGTTTAGCGGTTGCTAAGGCGCAACGTCGTGCACGTTTGTAGTCGGATCGTCAAAGTCGTCTCCACCAAATCGATAGTTATCATCTCATCGAAAGATCGGGACCCTCGCCTCTATCAACTTCCCTGCAGGGGTGCACCACATAACCCAACACGCTCGATCCCATTTGGCCGGACACACTTTCGTGGGTCATGCCCGGCCTCGGAAGATCAACATGTCGCAACCCCACCTAGGCACAACAGAGAGGTCAGCACGCCAGTCTAAATCCTATGCGCGCAGGGGTATGGGCCCATCGCCCATTGCACACCTGCACGTTGCGAGGGCGGCCGGAAGCAGACCTAGCCCCCCTAATACAAGAGCAGGCGTTCCAGTCTAATCCGGCGCACGCCGCTCCGTCGCTGACGTCAAGAAGGCTTCGGCTGATACCACGACGTCGAGTGCCCATATCTTTCCCGCGTAGTTGGTTAGTGCGTATAGGCCAGTGGCCAGACTCAGATCAAATACCAAGATCTCGTTAAGCGTGTTATTATGAAGTAACCGCGGACGCCGACCAGGGCCAGGCCCACCTCTCGCCTAGGTGGTCTCAACCTGCCCTGTCGCTCCGCCACATAGTAAAAGTCGGGGGCCGTCGGGAACCCATGCCCACCTCTACCGGGATGGAGCCACCTGTCCTTTCAGCCCCCACATCGGTATCACTTGCGGGTACTCAACGAGCTGACCCGACTTTAGTCACCATATGTATAGTATGTATATATGTATAGTATATACCCGTGATCACCTCCCGAGTGATCACGGCCCGATAGTATAGCATGGCAGACTGACAAGAATGTTGGGCCAATGATGATAAACTAGCATCCTATACTAAGCATTTAGGATTGCGAGTAAGGTATCAACGACTGTAGCAACAATGATAGGCTATGCAACAGAATGGGAGTAACCGAACAGTAACATGCTACACTACTCTAATGCAAGCAGTAGAGAGAAGAATATGCGATATCTGGTGATCAAAGGGGGGGCTTGCCTGGTTGCTCTAGCAAGAAGGAGGGGTCGTCAACTCCGTAGTCGAACTGGGCAGCAGCAACGTCGGTCTCGTAGTCTACCGGAGAGAAGAGGGGGAAGAAAGAATAAATATAATGCAAACATAAGCATGACGATGCAAGACATGACAAGGAACGGTGCTAGGTGTGCCCTAACGTGGTAGTAGGTGGTACCGGCGAAAGGGGGAAACATCCAGGAAAGTATCCCCGGTGTTTCGCGTTCTCGGACAGATGAACCAGTGGTGAAATGTTGCAGGTTCACTATGCTATGGATGTGTGGCGGACAAACGGACTGCGTATCCGGATTCGTCTCGTCGTTCTGAGCAACTTTCATGTACAAAACATTTTCATCCGAGTTACGGTTTATTTTATATTCATTTTTAAAGATTTAAATCAATTTATAAATTAATATTATTAATTTAATCCGAAAATAGCATTACTGCATCAGCATGACATCAGCATGACATCATCACTCAACAGAGGTGTTGACTGGGTCAAGCTGACGTGTGGGTCCCATCTGTCATTGACACATTGCCCTAACTAACAGATTAATTAGTTTAATTAGATTTTTAGGTCAATTAAGTTTAATGAGTTTAACTAAGAGGGATTAATTAAGTTAATTAATCAGTTAATTAATTAATTAATTAGATTTTATTTTCATCTATTTTTTTAAATCTGTTCTGGGGCGTGGGCCTCATGTGTCTGGCCTAGAGGGGCCTTAACGGGTGCTGGCATCGGGTAATACTCGAATAGGCGACGGGCGCCCGAACGGGCAAATCCATGGCGCGGGCGGGTGACTCGCCGGAGCCCGGCCACGGACGGCACCGGCGGACGGCGGCGGGTCTGCGAACGGTGGCGATGCTGGGCAGCGCACCGGGGGGGCTGCAGACGAGGCCAAGGGAGTGGGGGCATGGGCGCATGGTGGCAGCGGCGAGGCTCGGCCCCGACCGAGGTGCAGGGAACGAGCGGAGAGCCGGAGTGCGCAGGGTGAGCGCGTGAGTGGCATGGCGCGCGCGACCAAGGGGTGGCGCGACTGGTGGTCATGGGGGGGGGGCGCGAGCACGCGGGCCGGTGAGGCCGCAGGCGAGCATGGGGGCACGCAGGTGCGGGACGGCAGGCATGGCGACATTGAAACGGGGAAAGAGAGTGCAAGGAGAGGGAGGCCATGGCCTCACCGGCGTTGCAGAGACGAGGGTCGACGAGGCTCGATGGAGCCTTTGGGGAGGAGGACGGGGACGACTCGGCGAAGAGGTAGCAGGCCGGCGGGGAGGCTGTCCGGTGATGGCGTCCGGCAAGGTGGCGGGGGCGCCCGTGACAGAGAGGACCACGGCGACGGCATCCGGCGATGGTTCGCAGGGGGCTCGAGCGGCTCCGGGCTCGGGCGATCCGACGGGGAAGAAGACGAGGAGGTGCTCCGGCGATGGGGTGGCTCTGGCGAAGCAGTGGCGGGACGAGGCGGCGACGGTGGAGTCCCGGCGTGTGACGAGCGGCTGGGGCGCGTCCTGGGTTCGTTCCCCCGATCCCGATCTGGATCAGGGAGGATGCGAACGTGGGGGGGGGGGGGAGTGGGGCGACGGGGGTTAGGGTTTGACCGGGGAGTGGGTTATGGGGAGTGTGTGGGCTGGCTGGTGGTCCGATTGGGCTGCCGGCTGGGTGGGATGGGACGACGCCCATGGGGAGGGGGTTCATTTGTTTTGTTTTGTTTTCACTTTTGTTTTTCTTATTTATTTTACCTTTTCAGTTTTAGTTTTGTTTCCTATAATTTTACTTTTGGTAAAATATACACTTAGTATCTAAATTAGTATTTCAGCTCAGTCCATAGCCACAAAAGGTCTAGTCCTCAGATAAATTAGTTTGAAATTTTATCAATTACAAAAGGCATTTAAATAATTGTTTTTGCTACTGTTTTATTAATCTTGTAGTATTTAAACATTTTGTATAGGTGTGGTTTCTCCACCATAATCATCTATGATTTATTTGCTACAATTTGAACATTTTAGATTTGATAATTGAAAACTTTTATTGTTTGACTTCAATTCAAATTTGAATTTGGATCGGTTCTAAACTAACACGAGATTAGCAACGGTAATCGTGGTGACGTGGCATCACTACCAGAGGGTTACTGTAGCTTGATTACCCGGGAGTCACAATTCTCCTTCACTACAAGAAATCTTGTCCCAAGATTTAAGAGGTAGAGAGGGGGGGGGGTCTAGTTACGAAAACGGATCTTCTTGGCCTTGGTTGCTCTTCTTGAAGAGGTCGATCCATTACATTGAAGTCTTTATTCCTATGCATCAGTCATCATGATGAAGCCGACATCCTTCCTTCAAGATCTCCATTGTACTTACGACAGAATAAGGGGGTATTCCGGAAGAACGGATCTCCGCAAGGTTGAATATCTGGTCGATAACATCAAGGAAGGTGGCGGAAAGTAACTCTCGAGTTGAAACTTAAGAAAATATCGAGAGCAAACTAAGGAGGTGTCATGGGAAGTTTCAAGCAAGTAGGCAATCGTTTGTTGCCTGAAACAAAGTGTGAAACGGGTCCAGAGCAACAAGAATAAGTATTGCGTCTGATACCAGAGTAGATCATCTGTAGGACGGTGACTCATGAATTACATACGAAGCTAAGTGCAAATGATACTTCCGAATCAAGGATGTACAAGAGGGTCAGGTTTCGATCCTGTGGAACTGTGGGTTATGGGCCCACCATGTGGGTTAAAAGTAGGAGGAGCGGTGACTTCTTGCATGGTCAAAATAGCAAGGCAGGTCAGAATGTAGCCTGTCGATTATGTCGGCAACAACATCGGTACCAAGGGCGAGGGACAAAGAGAACCATTTTCCTACTCATAGAACGAGGCAGACCAATAGGCAAAGTTCTCGTCCATCGGTGGCTACTAGAATGTCATCATCAATAGTAACAGGGTCTTGCTGACAGAATTGTACAACGAGGTGTTTACATAAGCAGGGAAATGTTACTGCTTATATAATATAGATCACAAGAAGGTTTAAACAAACCAATGGAAAGGAAAAGTGGTTATCAGGTTTAAACAGAACAATGGAAGGGAAAATGTGTATACACACATATTTTGGGGGTTATATCCTTCCCAAGGACAAGCGGAGCATGATATCCATGACAGGATAGAAAGTAGAAAACCATTTAGGTAAGGGGAGAGAAATTTCATGACATTACCCATACAACGGTGTTTGGATAATTGAGCAGGAAACATTTAGCATCGCGCCTCCAATGTTCTTGTTGATGAGCGGGGTATCATAGTCATGCTTCGAGGTAGCAATGATATGGTGTTTCAATCAAGGGCCGGACTTTGGATACACAAATGATCCATCAGGAGCAACTTATAAGATAAGTCCTACAATTTCCTCCAGGAAGAATGGTTATCCTTGCAAAAGAAATTATAATGATAGGTCCTCCAGCCAGGGGAGGGGGGGGTGCTAGGCATGACATCATGTTACCAGGTCATCAAAGGACCAACATCATAACTCTTGGAAAGTTGTCCCAACCATCATATCTGACCGAGATTCAGATCCGATTGGTGTCATGATACCTCAGACTCAGGATGTCCGAGAAGAAAAGGTGCAACACAAATCGACGAAATGACATTGCAAGATTCTTGGGAAATGAACTATGGGAGAGGGTTCCTGAAACAATACTTCATCATTAAACCAATGAGGGGATGAGGAGGTGGCTGATGGGCTCAGCGACAATTCATCGAGAATTCCAAACGGATGGATTTCCACAATAATGTGAACAGGACGATGACACTTGTCAATTCAAATGATATAATGGTGTATGCTCGAGGAAAACATACACCATCAATCACTAGTTGAAAGGTGTGCCCGAAATATGACCTTAGGCACCAAGATCAATGTTAGAGTGACGATTCAATAACCAACAGTCTAAGAACGAACTGTCGATCGTTAACTTCAAAGCAATAGGGTTGCTAGAAGTACATAACTCAAACAGCATCGTTAGCATATTGGTATCCTAGTTAAAAACAACACGGGAACCAAGGAAGAAAGGTGATGGTGAGAAGTATCATCATACCGATAAATTCTAAGAGGTGGAGAAATCCCCACAACATTCTCGACAGAAAAGACAGTAATACTACAAAGCAGAACACAACACTAGCTAAAGAGCAAGTTATATTCATAATGTGGACAAGTTTGCGATGAAAGGAAGTCAAGGGTGTTGTCGATGATAATAAAAATCATCGAGGGCAAGGAGGGTATTTCTCATCATGAACACAGTTGACATCTCAAAAGAAGTCAAAGTGTTGAAGGTGATCCGACACATTTGTTGAGAGATTTCATGAAGATGTAATCGATTGGCGATGGCCTCAAGTCAAAGGAATGATGAAGTGAATGGCTATTGGAACCATGGGTACGAAACAACCTCAAAATCAAGCTTGTTGTTCAAGGATAAATGATATGACGAGGAAGATCGACGTAAGATTAGCTCACCGTCGAAAGTTGTGCTCCGGAAAGAAGGACCAGTTAGCACAGTTAAAATTAGCACGATAATGATGTAGCCGTATAGGCTAGGAAAGACATGATGGAGTATTTAAACTTGTAAGCAATGAAGATCTCTAATCCTTGTTGAATCGCAGTGCGGACTCGATTCAGTTGTCAGTGTCTTTGAGTGTTTAATAACTCAGAGCCCGTAAATTTTTCTCAAAACAGTGAGAATGTAGTACTTGATGGAGAACTCATAAGAAGTTATGCAGTTCCATGACAATTTCGAGATACCAGGGGGGTAATACTCGACGACAGACCAAAGTAGAGGTTGGACTGGGGTATTGCTCTGTAGAAGACAAGTGCTTAAACTTGCACGAGAAATGGTATTTAAAGGAGAACATGGTCGAAACCACGATTGCAAAAGGCCAGATCCCAAATATAAGATGTACTTATGCCAAGGGAATAATTAATTTAAGAGAAGCTTTAATGATAAGATCTACATCGCGTCCATGGGCATGAACACAAAGTTCAAGGTCGACTCCCACTTCCTCAATGCATAACCTTCCATTCACCTCTGGTATTTTGAAAAGGACATTAGTTGTTAAAAGTTTTACTTGGTGCAGTACCAGATAAATATGACCCGTGAATCTTTCAGGTTCACACAGATTAGGGAAGGCGTTGGTTCAACCCATCGGATCATCTTAGAAACATATACCACGAACTTCAGGAGTAATCAACAAGCTCAAAAACAGAGCATGTTCGACAAGGCAGAGGATACAATTTACCAAAGGCATTATGTATCCGAGAAAGGACTCACAAAGTTATTGAATACGAAGGATGTTGTCGGATAAAATCCAATAAACGACCCGGTGGTCCTCAAGGGATCTGATGTGAGCATTTGTACTCAACCAGAGAAAGAAAGAATGTAAGGAGATCAAATTATAGGAACACCTGATTGATTGAAATCTCAAAAATAAAAAGGAATTATGATTTCCAAATCAAGGGATCAGAAGCAAACGCTCTGATTAAGGAAGGATAAGATGAGTAAGCTTAGGGGTACAATCGACGACAATTTGATTGGTCGAGAACCAGCTCATGTTCAAAAATGACACCTGAGTCAAAAGGATGAATTCTAGGATCCTATTGAGGATTGCGAGGATTCGCAACATATTGAACCAAGAGACTCGAAATGATAACGACAAAGGGTACTAAATGAATATTGCTGGTCTTAAGGAACGCAACCAAAAATGCAAGCACACAATTGCAGAGCAATAGCGGGCAGAGGATTACCGAAAGATCAGATAATATCTCAATGTATCTTGTGCATCATATGCACAACGGGGGAAGAACGGATACTCGGTATGCGAGAACTATCCGTTGGGAGTATTCATGAGGCAAGAACTACTGGGCAGTAAGCTCAAAGGATTCTCGGAACATCGAAGAGTATTTTGGGGCATCTTGTAATAACAAGAGCAACGGAGAATGATTGTATGAATGACAAGTGTATGACGTTATCCATAAGGATATGTCGGTGGTAGGAAAATGCAAAGGCGGTAGGCACAAAGGTCTCGAGGAAACATTAAATAGTATATTCGGAAGTCTCTGATGCACCAAGCGATCATTTGGAACGAAGGACTCTCCGGGAGGAAGTAGTTACGAGAACCTAGTGTTAGTTTTGTTTTTATCAAAATCATTTAACCTGAATAGAAGAGAGATCAGAATCCCAGAGTATAGACGAGGAATAAAAGATCCTAATACCACCCAATGGCGACATGGGCCTGTAAGGCACACAGCAATGTTAGTAAAAGTTCTGCAATGACTAGACTCGACTTCGGCCAAGGAGTGTGGAAGGGGGATTCCTACAGGCAGTCGGCTCTGATACCAACTTGTGACGCCCCGATTCAATCGTACACTAATCATGCAAGGAAATGTGTACGATCAAGATCAGGGACTCATGGGAAGATATCACAACACAACTCTAAAACATAAATAAGTCATACAAGCATCATAATACAAGCCAGGGGCCTCGAGGGCTCGAATACAAGTGCTCGATCATAGACAAGTCAGCGGAAGCAACAATATCTGAGTACGGACATAAGTTAAACAAGTTTTCCTTAAGAAGGCTAGCACAAACTGGGATACCGATCGAAAGAGGAGCAGGCCTCCTGCCTGGGATCCTCCTAAACTACTCCTGGTCGTCGTCAGCGGCCTGCATGTGGTAGTAGGAACCTCCGGCGTAGTAGGAGTCATCGTCGACGATGGCATCTGGATCCTGGGCTCCAGCATCTGGTTGCGACAACCAGGTATAAAGGAAGGGGAAAAAGGGGGGAAAGCAACCGTGAGTAGTCATCCAAAGTACTCGCAAGCAAGGAGCTACACTACATATGCATGGTTATATGTGTAAAGGGCCATATTGGTGGATTGAACTGCAGAATGCCAGAATAAGAGGGGGATAGCTAATCCTGTCGAAGACTACGCTTCTGGCAGCCTCCGTCTTGCAACATGTAGAAGAGAGTAGATTGAAGCCCTCCAAGTAGCATCGCATAGCATAATCCTACCCGGCGATCCTCCCCTCGTCGCCCTGTGGAAAAGCGATCACCACGTTGTCTGTGGAACTTGTCTGGATGTGTTTTATTATGTATCCAGTTCTAGTTGTCATAAGGTCAAGGTACAACTCCGGGTCATCCTTTTACCGAGGGACACGGCTATTCGAATAGATTAACTTCCCTGCAGGGGTGCACCACATAACCCAACACGCTCGATCCCATTTGGCCGGACACACTTTCCTGGAACATGCCCGGCCTCGGAAGATCAACACGTCACGACCCCACCTAGGCACAACAGAGAGGTTAGCACGCCGGTCTAAATCCTATGCGCGCAGGGGTCTGGGCCCATCGCCCATTGCACATGTGCACGTTGCGAGGGCGGCCGGAAGCAGACCTAGCCCCCTAATACAAGAGCAGGCATTCCAGTCTAATCCGGCGCGCGCTGCTCCGTCGCTGACGTCAAGAAGGCTTCGGCTGATACCACGACGTCGAGTGCCCATATCTTTCCCGCGTAGTTGGTTAGTGCGTATAGGCCAGTGGCCAGACTCAGATCAAATACCAAGATCTCGTTAATCGTGTTATTATGAAGTAACCGCGGACGCCGACCAGGGCCAAGCCCACCTCTTGCCTAGGTGGTCTCAACCTGCCCTGTCGCTCCGCCACATAGTAAAAGTCGGGGGCCGTCGGGAACCCATGCCCACCTCTACCGGGATGGAGCCACCTGTCCTTTCAGCCCCCACATCGGTATCACTTGCGGGTACTCAACGAGCTGACCCAACTTTAGTCACCATATGTATAGTATGTATATATGTATAGTATATACCCGTGATCACCTCCCGAGTGATCACGGCCCGATAGTATAGCATGGCAGACTGACAAGAATGTAGGGCCAATGATGATAAACTAGCATCCTATACTAAGCATTTAGGATTGCGGGTAAGGTATCAACGACTGTAGCAACAATGATAGGCTATGCAACAGAATAGGAGTAACTGAACAGTAACATGCTACACTACTCTAATGCAAGCAGTAGAGAGAAGAATAGGCGATATCTGGTGATCAAAGGGGGGCTTGCCTGGTTGCTCTGGCAAGAAGGAGGGGTCGTCAACTCCGTAGTCGAACTGGGCAGCAGCAACATCGGTCTCGTAGTCTACCGGAGAGAAGAGGGGGAAGAAAGAATAAATATAATGCAAACATAAGCATGACGATGCAAGACATGACAAGGAGCGGTGCTAGGTGTGCCCTAACGCGGTAGTAGGTGGTACCGGCGAAAGGGGGAAACATCCAGGAAAGTATACCCGGTGTTTCGCGTTCTCGGACAGATGAATCGGAGGTGAAATGTTGCAGGTTCACTATGCTAGGGATGTGTGGCGGACAAACGGACTGCGTATCCGGATTCGTCTCGTCGTTCTGAGCAACTTTCATGTACAAAACATTTTCATCCGAGTTACGGTTTATTTTATATTCATTTTTAAAGATTTAAATCAATTTATAAATTAATATTATTAATTTAATCCGAAAATAGCATTACTACATCAGCATGATGTCAGCATGACGCCATCAGTCAACAGAGGTGTTAATTGGGTCAAGCTGATGTGTGGGTCCCATCTGTCATTGACACATTGCCCTAACTAACAGATTAGTTAGTTTAATTAGATTTTTAGGTTAATTAAGTTTAATTTGTTTAACTAAGGGGATTAATTAAGTTAATTAGTTAGTTAATTAATTAATTAATTAGATTTTATTATCATCTATTTTTTTTTAAATTCGTTCTGGGGCGTGGGCCCATGTGTCTGGCCTAGAGGGGCCTTAACTGTTGGCATCGGGTAATACCCGAACAGGCGAAGGGCGCCAGCGGGCAGTGGGCGCCCGAACGGGAAAATCCATGGCACGGGCGGGTGACTCGCCGGAGCCCGGCCACGGACGGCACCGGCGGACGGCGACGGGTCGGCGAACGGCGGCGATGCTGGGCAGCGCACCGGGGGGGGGGGGCTGCGGACAAGGCCAAGGGAGCGGGGGCGTGGGCGCATGGTGGTAGCGGCGGGGCTCGGCCCCGTCCGAGGTGCAGGGAGCGAGTGGAGCTCAGGAGTGCGCGGGGTGAGCGCGTGAGTGGCATGGCGCGCGCGACCAAGGGGTGGCGCGACTGGTGGTCAGGGGGGCGCGAGCACGCGGGTTGGCGAGGCCACAGGCGATCACGGGGGCGCGCAGGTGCCGGACGGCAGGCACGACGACGTTGAAACGGGGAAAGAGAGTGCAAGGAGAGGGAGGCCGTGGCCTCACCGGCGTTGCAGAGACGAGGGTCGACAAGGCTCGATGGAGCCTTTGGGGAGGAGGACGGGGACGACTCGGCGGAGAGGTAGCAGGCCGGCGGGGAGGCTGTCTGGCGATGGCGTCCGACAAGGTGGCGGGGGCGCCGGTGATGGAGAGGACCGCGGTGACGGTGTCCGGCGATGGTTCGCAGGGGGGGTCGAGCGGCTCCCGGCTCGGGTGATCCGACGGGGAAGAAGACGAGGAGGTGCTCCTGCGACGGGGTGGCTCCGGCGAAGCAGTGGTGGGACGAGGCGTCGATGGTGGAGTCCCGGCATGTGACGAGCGGCTGGGGCACGTCCTGGGTTCGTTCCCCCGATCCCGATCTGGATCGGGGAGGAGGCGAACATGGGGGGGGGAGTGGGGCGACGGGGGTTAGGGTTTGACCGGGGAGTGGGTTATGGGGAGTGTGTGGGCTGGCCTAGTGGTCCGATTGGGCTGCCGGCTGGGTGGGATGGGCCGACTCCCATGGGGAGGAGGTTCATTTGTTTTGTTTTGTTTTCACTTTTGCTTTTCTTATTTATTTTACCTTTTCTGTTTTAGTTTTGTTTCCTATAATTTTACTTTTGGTAAAATATACACTTAGTATCTAAATTAGAATTTCAGCTCATTCCATAGCCACAAAAGGTCTAATCCTCAGATAAATTAGTTTGAAATTTTATTAATTACAAAAGGCATTTAAATAATTGTTTCTCCTACTATTTTATTCATCTTGTACTATTTAAACATTTTGTATAGGTGTGGTTTCTCCACCATAATCATCTTGGATTTATTTGCTACAATTTGAACATTTTAGATTTGATAATTGAAAACTTTTATTGTTTGACTTCAATTCAAATTTGAATTTGGATCAGTTCTGAACTAACACGAGATTAGCAACGGTAATCATGGGGACGTGGCATCACTACCAGAGGGTTACTGTAGCTTGATTACCCGGGCATCACACCTTGTAAATATTGTTAATACTTTGTTATGCTGCACCTTGTACCTTCGCATCATCCGTTGTATGGGCCTGACATGAGAATCTACTTTACATGTTTTAAATATTTATGAAAGGAAAATCACGAATGGTTTATTTCAGGTTTTTATTGACATTGTGCACTAAATGGGGTAAAGGGCGTTAGATTGATCTCCTCCGTGTGGGCCCAACGGCCCACCGGACCCCTGATCCACGCGCCCTGATCAGGGGCGCCCAACCTCTTAGTGGTTGGTGGGCCCCTGTGACCTGCGCTATATAAACAGAGGTGGGGGCCAAGGCACGAACGACGAAGTTCACCGCCGCCTCAAGGCCACCAATATTCCCTACCGATCTAGATTTAGCGCAGTGCTCACGAGAAGCACACCACCACCGCCATCTTCCTGTCATCGCCGCCGTCACCATCTCACCACGATGGCCTCCAGCTCGAGCTTGTCCAGACAGGCAGAAGGTAGGTTTACTGGATTGATCTAACCTATCTGGCAGATGAGTTAGATGATTTTTGTACAGAAAAAGAAAAAGAAATCCCCCAAGAACCCTAATCAGAGGGAAAAGGAAAGTTTACCGGCAGAGGGCCTCAGGCCTCGCCAGCAAAGTGCGCCGCCACTCCGGCCGCGCCGTTCCTCTCGATACCCACACGCATCGGCAAGCCGATGTGCGGGGAAGAAGAACATAGCCTCCCCAAGGGGGCAAAAGGGCACCACCGCTGCACCGCTTGACGGCGGTGTGCTCTCCATCGGGAGCTCGCGCACACTGACAAGTGGGGCAGAGGGGGCACCGCTGCTTCACGCCGCCGTCGTCCTCGATGACACAGAGAGGAGGCGGTGTGATGCGGAGCATCCCTCGCTCATCCCCATGGACGCATCTACATCTCCCTCAGGACCACGTGGACCCATGACACGAACCCGAGCTAAGGCTATCGAAGATAAGGTGAACTCGCTCCTCTCCGAACTCCCTCTTCCTACTCCCGAGACATGGCTACTACCTCATTCGGAAACCCTTTGTGTGATCAGGTACATGGAGGTGAGCCAAGGAACAACTACTTGCAAGAGCCAAGACGGCGAGGACCCCAAGCGTGTTGAAGAAGAAGAAGAGATGCTGCTGAAGCTACAGGCTTCGGACGTCCGACCGAGTCCGGACGTCCGACGAGTCCAAGGCCGCGGACGACCGACGCCCTCCGGACGTCCGGCAGCTGGGCACCCGAATGGAAACTACGGACGACCGAAGCCACCAGACGTCCGACCGATGCATGCCCGAGCCAAATCTATGGACGACCGACGATCTCCGGACGTCCGGACCGTCATGAAGCTCCGGACGACCGACCTCCGGACGTCCGACGTGCCCACGACAGAGCTGATTCTATGGACGCCCGAGCCCGACCGGACGTCCGGACCGTCCCGAGCCTCCGGACATCCGACGCCTTTCGGACGTCCGACGCCTTCCAGACGTCCGACGCCTGAGAGACCGCACCTGCGGGCTGGAGCCCCTGTACCCCTTCGCTTTGACTTCCATTTGCACTAAGACTATAAATAGGACGCCCCCACCTCCTAGGGAGGATTAGCATTGGTTTAGCTCATATTTGTTCGAGAGCCTTGTTCATCCACTTGGTTACTTCTCCTCGGAGCTCACGACCTCTTCGGAGAAGATGCCCCAAGCGGATTCAAGACCCCTTTCTAGGGAAGAACATCAAGACCTCCGTACGGAGAAGAACGGTTCCTTTGTATCCTTACCTTTGTTGATTGTGGATCATATGTTACTCTATGTTGTCGGTGATCTAGCACTCATGTGATTGATTGTATGACGGTTTCGTGATTCTCTCTCGTTTTCCCCGTGTTTTCCCCTTTGTGCTTCCGCGTGTTCTTCGTGATTCCCCATAGGATCCACTCCAAATGTGAAAGATCGTCCACCTAGGGTTCCACCCTACATCATCTTGGTATCATGAGCCACGTTGATCACATTTTTGGAGCCCCTACCCCGTGTTTTCTAGCTTGATTTTGTTGTTTTCGTCCTAATTCCGAAGATTCCCCACCAAAAATAGCCCCAATTTTTTTTTGTGATTTGTTTGTGAGTTGAGATTTTGTTGGATTTGGTCCATGGATTTGTGTTGCTGCGTGTGGATCTAGCTTTCACCACCCTCCCCACCCTTTTCCATCCACCAAGTCACTCGATTTCGACCTAACCATCTTCTTCTTCCCGGAAATCTCGCAGTTCTTCTCCCCGAGCCCGATTTTCGCCCAGGCTCCGGACGACCGGAAAATGTCGGACGTCCGACAACGTCCGGACGACCGTAAAAGCCCGGACGTCCGTAAAACCCTGACGAAACTGAACTTTGTCACTTCGACCACCACCACAACCCCACATTCCACCACATCTTCCAAACCCGCATACACCACCATCTTCCCCGATACCTCCTATGACGATTTTGCCATATTTTGGTCCTTGATATTTTAAGTTGTGGATCCCGTATCCTTTTGTGTTTCGCCTATCTAGGTACGGTTGATGTCATCACCACCACGGCTCATCTTCGCAAGGGTCTCATCATCGCCAAGGACGGTAACTTCGACGACATCTTTGTCATACCTTGCAATTGCATTGATAGCCCACATGTCCCTACCTTTGCGTAGCTTACCCATCGAGACTAGCCATTGAGTATTGCCGGCAACGTGACTTGTGCACATTAGGGATCATACTCCATAGCATACATACCATACCATAGTGGTGCATATCTTGGGATCCACTTGTGTGTCACAAAGTTGTCATAGCATACACAATTGCTATCTTGGTTCGTGAAGTTTTGCATGAGAAAAGAGCTCAAAAGTGAAAGAGCCACCCAAGCTTTTAAGCAAAGAGGAAAGATAAGCAAAGAGCTTATGAACAAGAACCATAGCATCATACTACATTAAGATTGTCATATTGGATCATCTTGGATCATTGCACCGAAATACCATACATATAGCATACTTGGGATAGAGATAGTTGCATTTTTGCCTAGTAGGTTGTGCACAAGTTTGCGTATCCGCCTATTGTGCAATCGTGCTAGCGTCTCTCTAGTATTGTGCAACAAGAGCATTTTCGTGGTTTCCACATTTTGGCTCACTTTTGGATTGCACAATCCCATTTATCTATTTGCGTGTGTGTTTCCGTGTACCCATACTTGCTTGGTATACTTGTTGCATTTGCAAATTTGTGAACCTTTTCCAACATTATTGAAGCTCACTTACTATTGCATCAAATTTTGTGCCACCATCCTAACCAAGCTCCACCATAAGCTTTTACGTGTGTAGGTGTGAGAACCGACAAGAATTGGTACCAAAAGTGCTATTTCATTGTCCGCATTGGAGTGAACTTGATTCATTTTCAACTTTGGTCAAGGTACATTTGGTACACGTTCTTTTCCTTCTACCACTTACATTTTTCTTGAAATGATGGATAGGCCAAGTTCTTCTACAAATCCACCTCTCGTCGAGAACGGCAACGACATGTCATCATTCGTCACAAAGAGCCACCTCTTTGGTGCTCAAAGGGCATTACACCAAGAGCAACAAGCTATGAGCGACCGCATCGACAACCTCGTCACCGACTTGCGACTCTCTGAACAACATACAAGAGACTACTTCGACAACAAGTTCGACTCTCACAAGCAAGAGAATGATGCAAGAATGGACGAGATCTGCGCCTTGATGAGGAACCGGCATCCTTCCACTTCTTCATCCTCAAGAAGGAGCCACTCGAGTCAACACTCCGACGACACCTTCTCCGGCTCAAGTACACCGTCATCGACCATTGTTCGACGAGCCGCGCGTCAAGACCGTCATGCATCTCGCAACCTACTACATGACAAGCATTCCCAAGAGCAACTCGATGAGCAAGTTCCTCCTCCTCAATCAAACCAAGTCGCTTTTGCTCAAGCTCAAGAACGGCAACGACTATGATGCCAAGATGAAGAACAAGCGCGTCTACACCAAGCGGAACAAGACGCCGAGGCTCAACTCTCAACAACAACAACGAGAAGCACAAGCTCTTGAGGCGCAACGTGCCCTTCAAGAATCAAGTCGAGCCATCGCAAACCGCAATCGCGAACGGCGCAATCAAGAGGAAGCCCTTAGAGAAGAAATCCAAGAGAGGAACTACCAACCGCGTGTGCAACGTCAAGCTCGACAAGCTCCTCCACAAGCTCGTCAAGCTCCACCTCAACCTCAAATTCAACAAGAGCAAGTTGATCATGGACTTCATCCGCGCCAAGAGCAACATGAGGATGACTATCCTCCACGTCAAGGGCGTCATCATCACCATCGCCAACAACACAATGAAGAGCAACGCTATGGCAAGCTCAAATTCACAATGCCCAAGTTCAATGGAAGTAATGATCCCGAAGAATACCTCTCATGGGCATTGAAGGTCGACAAAATTTTCCGTTTACACAACTATGAGGAAGAGAAGAAGATCGCTATGGCATCACTTGAGTTCCAAGACTATGTGCTCATATGGTGGGAACAAGTCCTTGAGCGCCGTGAAGCAAAAGGTGAACCACCTATCACCACTTGGGCTCAAATGAAGGAAGTCATGCGAGCACGTTTTGTGCCAACCTACTACAACCGCGATCTCTTCAAGAAGCTACAACTCCTCAAGCAAGGAACAAAGAGTGTTGAAGAATACTACAGGGAAATGGAGATTGCCATGATTCGAGCCAATGTCACGGAATATGATGAGCAAACAATGGCACGTTTCTTGAATGGTCTCATTCATCCCATCAAGAAGATTGCCGACTTCCAACCCTACTCCAACCTCATTGAGCTCGTGCATCAAGCTACAAAGGCGGAACGTCAAGTGCAAGATGACTTCAAGTACGCCAAGTACTCATCCAAGACATACGACTTCTGCAACTATCAAGCTTCAACAACTCCTCCAATATCTACGTCAACCAAGCCTTGTCCAAGCAATGACGACAAGTCAAGTTACAAGAAAACTTCGTCAAGTTCAAGTCGTCTTCCTCCTACTACAAGCAACTTCAAGCCGCGTGCTTCATCATCTACTCCAAGCAATGAGACCATCAAGACAAGCTCCTTCAAATGTTTCACTTGCAGCGGCCGAGGCCACAAGTCCTTCCAATGTATGAACAAGCGCACCATGATCCTCAACGACGATGGTACATATGACTCCATGAGTGAAGAGGAGATGGAAGCTCTTGAGCAAGTGGCCATGCACCGGCGCGTAAACGAAGATGAAGATGATCAAGTCTTTTGTGATGAGGATTCGAGCCCCGCTCTCGTTGTCTCCAAAGTCTTGACACTTCAACATCAACAAGAAGAAAACCAACGATGCTACATCTTCCACACTAAGGCCGGCATCAACGAAAGGTCCGTCAAGGTCATCATCGATGGAGGTAATTGTCACAACTTGGCAAGTGAAGAACTATGCTCCAAGCTTCAATTGGTCAAGAGGAAGCACCCGCACCCCTACAAGGTTCAATGGCTAAGTGACTCCGGCACTATACGAGTCGAGCATACGGTCCAAGTCTCCTTCAAAATTGGTGCTTATGAAGATACTTTGGAGTGTGATGTGGTCCCAATGACCGTTTGCCACCTCCTTCTTGGTCGACCATGGCAATTCGACCGTGGTGTCATCCACAATGGGCGTACCAATCACTATAGCTTCAAGATGAAAGGCAAGGAATACGTGCTACGACCTATGTCTCCTAGTCAAGTGATAGCCGACAAGCAAGCCACCCATCATGGAGAGAAGAGTGAGAAAGTGACCCACCCAAAAGTTGAGTGAGAGCCACAAGCCAAACTTGAGCGCCTCTTCGCCTAGAGAGAAAAATCTCATCCTATTTGCCACCAAAAGTGAGATGAGAGAAGTGTGTGAGAACCCATCGAGTCTGATGCACTTTGTCGTTGTGTGCAAGGATGGAGAACCAAAAACTCACACCATTCATGAGCTACCTTTGGTGTTTCAATCTCTTTTGCAGGAATTTCAAGATGTTTTCCCCGATGAGCTACCTCCGGGTCTACCTCCTCTTCGAGGCATTGAGCATCGAATCGACCTCATCCCTGGAGCGCCACTTCCAAACAAAGCCCTGTACCGTGTCAATCCCGAAGAAACCAAGGAGATTCAACGGCAAGTACAACAACTAATCAACAACGGTCATGTACGTGAAAGCTTAAGCCCTTGTGCCGTTCCTGTTATACTTGTGCCTAAGCCCGATGGAAGTTTCCGCTTATGTTCCGATTGTAGACCCATAAATGCCATTACCGTTCGATATAGGCACCTCATTCCTCGCTTAGATGATATGCTTGATGAACTTAGTGGAGCCAACTTTTTCTCAAAAATTGATCTTAAAAGTGGCTATTACCAAATCCGCATTCAAGAAGGTGATGAATGGAAAACTGCTTTCAAAACCAAATTTGGCTTATATGTGTGGTTAGTGATGCCTATGGGCTTATCGGAAGCACCCGAAACTTTCGTGCGTCTTATGCATCATGTGCTTAGACCTTATATTGGAGTCTTTGTTGTGGTTTACTTTGATGATATCCTTGTGTTTAGCAAAACCATGAAAGAGCATATTAATCATGTTAAATCTGTTTTGCAAACTCTTCGCAAGGAAAGCCTTTATGCGAACTTGAAAAAATGCACTTTTGGCGTTGACAAAGTGGTTTTCTTGGGTTTCGTTGTATCTTCCAAGGGTGTCCATGTTGATGAAACTAAAATTGAAGCAATTAAAACTTGGCCCCAACCCACCAATTTGCAACAAGTGCGAAGTTTTCTTGGTCTTGCAGGATTTTATCGCCGCTTTGTGAAAAACTTTAGCACAATTGCCGCTCCTTTACATGCTTTGAGTAAGAAGAATACTCCTTTTGTTTGGGGATCTTTGCAATCCACCGCTTTTGATGAGCTCAAGTCTTTGCTTACTCATGCTCCGATTCTTGCTTTGCCCAACTTTGAGAAAACTTTTGAGGTTCATTGTGATGCAAGTGGTACCGGAATTGGCGGAGTTTTGATGCAAGAAAAACGAGCCATTGCTTATTTTAGTGAAAAACTCTCCGGTGCTCAACTTAACTATCCCATCTATGATAAAGAATTGTATGCTTTAGTGCGTGTGCTACATGTTTGGGAACATTACCTTAGACCTCATGAATTTGTCATCCATACCGATCATGAAACACTTAAGTACTTAAAAGGTCAAACTAAGTTGAACAAGCGTCATGCCAAATGGAGTGAATTTATTGAATCTTTCCCATATGTGATCAAGTACATTAAGGGTAAAGAAAACGTTGTTGCGGATGCACTTTCACGCATATGCACACTTGTCACTCAACTTGAGTTGAATGTTATTGGCTTTGAGCACATAAAGGACTTGTATGCTAATGATCCATCTTTTGCTATTCCTTATGCTAAGTGTTTGATGCATACTTCTTGGGAACAATATTATTTAAAGGATGCATATCTTATGAGAGCTAACAAACTATGCATTCCCGAGTCTTCTCTTCGTTTGCTCCTTTTGCAAGAGGCTCATGGAGGCGGACTCATGGGAGACTTTGGACGCGACAAGACGTTCGCTACGCTCTCCAAGAACTATTATTGGCCCAAGATGTTCCGTGACGTCTCACGCTTCACCACCCGATGCTCTACATGTCGCAAAGCTAAGTCTAAAGCTCAATCTCATGGTCTTTACATGCCTCTTCCTATTCCTTATCAACCTTGGGAAGACATTAGCATGGATTTTATACTTGGTCTGCCTAGAACTCAAAATGGCAAGGATTTCGTCTTTGTTGTTGTGGATAGATTTTCTAAGATGGCACATTTCATTCCTTGCAACAAGATAGACGATGCTTCACATATTGCCAATATATTTTGTAGGGAAATCTTGCGACTTCATGGAGTGCCAAAGACAATTGTCTCGGACCGCGATGTCAAGTTCTAGAGTTACTTTTGGAAGACCCTATGCACCAAGCTCGACATCAAGCTATTATTATCTTCGGCATACCATCCTCAAACCAACGGCCAAACGGAGGTGACGAACCGTACACTCTCCACTCTACTTCGTGTGTTGATCAAGAGGAACATCAAGGAGTGGGAAGAGTGTCTACCCATCGCCGAGTACGCCTACAACCGTGCAAGACATTCGACGACCGGAAAGTCCCGCTTGGAAGTCGTCTACGACTTCAACCCATTGTCCCCTTTGGACATTCTACCTATTCCTCTACAAGAGCAAACCAACCTCTATGCAAGTGCTCGTGCAAGCTACACCAAGAAACTGCACGAAGATACAAGGCACACCATCGAGCGACAAGTACAACGACTAGCAACCAAGCTCAACGTCAACAAGCAACCCATGGTCTTCAACATTGGTGATCTAGTGTGGCTACACCTTCGCAAGGACCGCTTCCCCAACGAACGCAAGTCCAAGCTTCTCCCTCGAGCCGATGGACCTTTCAAGGTGCTAGCACGCTACAATGACAATGCCTACAAGATCGACCTACCTCGAGACAAGTACAATGTGAGCAACATCTTCAACGTCAAGGACCTCGCACCTTACCATGGAGATGAAGCTTTTGATCCGAGGTCGGGTCTCACCCAAGGGGGGGGGAGATGATGCGGAGCATCCGTCACTCATCCCCATGGACGCATCTACATCTCCCTCAACACCACGTGGACCAATGACACGAGCCCGAGCTAATGCTATCGAAGATAAGGTGAACTCGCTCCTCTCTGAACTCCCTCTTCCTACTCCCGAGACATGGCTACTACCTCATTCGGAAACCCTATGTGTGATCAGGTACATGGAGGTGAGCCAAGGAACAACTACTTGCAAGAGCCAAGACGGCGAGTACCCCAAGCGTGTTGAAGAATAAGAAGAGATGCTGCTGAATCTACAAGCTTTAGACGTCCGACCAAGTCCGGACGTCTGACGACTCCCAGGCCACGGACGACCGACGCCCTCCGGACGTCCGACAGCTGGGCACCCGAATGGAAACTACGGACGACCGAAGCCACCAGACGTCCGACCGATGCACACCCGAGCCAAATCTACGGGCGACCGACGATCTCCGAACGTCTGGACCGTCACGATGCTCTGGACGACCGACCCCCTCCGGACGTCCGACACGCCCACAACAGAGCTGATTCTACGGACGCCCGAGCCCGACCGGACGTCCGGACCGTCCCGAGCCTCCGGACGTCTGACGCCTTCCGGACGTCCGACGCCTGAGTGACCGCACCTGCGGGCTGGAGCCCTTGTACCCCTTCGCTTTGACTTCCATTTGCACTAAGACTATAAATAGGACGCCCCCACCTCCTAGGGAGGGCTAGCATTGGTTTAGTTCATATTTGTGTGAGAGCCTTGCTCATCCACTTGGTTACTTCTCCTCAGAGCTCACGACCTCTTCGGAGAAGATCCCCCAAGCAGATTCAAGACCCCTTTCTAGGGAAGAACATCAAGACCTCCGTACGGAGAAGAACAGTTCCTTTGTATCCTTACCTTTGTTGATTGTGGATCATATGTTACTCTATGTTGTCGGTGATCTAGCACTCGTGTGATTGATTCTATGTCGGTTTCGTGATTCTCTCTCGTTTTCCCCGTGTTTTCCCCTTTGTGCTTCCGCGTGTTCTTCGTGATTCCTCGTAGGATCCACTCCAAACGTGAAAGATCGTCCACCTAGGGTTCCACCCTACATCATGGTGGTGGATGGGAAAAAGAAAGAAGAAGGGAAAAGGAGAGCACAACGCCGTGCGGTGGCCCCTCGCAGCCGTCGCCAGAGGCCGGAGCGGCCGACCAGGGCGCTGCCCTTTTTCCCCGAAAGATTAGAGGAGGGGCTGGCACTAGTCATCTCTGTAAGAAAGAGAGGGGAGGAACAAGAGTAGGCTCGCGCACCACGGTGGTTGTCGACACCGTCACCGGCGACAGGCGCGACTGGACCGGCCGACAGAGCCGCCGGTACGAACAGAGAAAGGAAGGAGAGAGCCGCGCGAGGAGAGAATGGAGAGGGTTCATCCCGAGCAGCGCGGTGGGTCGTTTTGTTCGACCGCAATGCATGCGCGGCCGTCGGATGTCAGTGGACGGCTGAGATCAAAACCCTAGAGCGAGCCGGGCCTATTGGGCCGAAAGTGGATGAGGCCGGCGGCAGCGGCGTGCGCTGGGCCGAGGCCACAGCTGTGGATGACGTGTAGGCCAGGCCATGGGCCAGTTTTTTCTGCTATGTGCCGCGCGCGCTGGGCTCTACTGTAGCTAATTTTTTGTTTTTTAGAGAAGAATGGAAAATTTTCAGAGAAGAAATATTCATGAATTTTTAGAAAGAAAATGTAAAAAGTTCATGATTTTTTATTCGGTCAAAGAAAAGTTTCTGTAAAGAGTAAAAAGTTCATGAATTTTTTATTCATGTTTTTCCGCTGCGTAAATAATTAATAGTGTTCTTTTACAAATAAAATAAAAGTTTAGATAGAATTAAGTATTTTAAGAGCATGTTAAAATGATTATTAAAATGAATATGATTATGTTACTTTTATGACCAACGTTATTAATAAGATGATCATGTTTTATTATTGAAATTTAAATGGTGCATTTATTTCTAATATTTTGCCCAACGGTAATATAGATTTAATTGCATAGACATTTTTATGTTTAATTTGACCAATGTTAGATTAGTGCTTATGATTGTTATACTGATCTCACTTAAATTGTGATTTCAAGAGGCTTCCACTTGATGAGTTGCCTAAAAGATGTTCTGACACTCAGAGGTGACAACTACTCTGAGTGGAGGAAGAAAGTACAGCTGCTCCTATAGTCAAGGACGATAGTTTTGGGAAACTCAAATGTCCCAAGAACCAGTACGAGATCAATCAAATGAAAGCAGTACCATATGCTTCGGCTATTGGCAGCTTACATTATGCACAAGTGTGCACTCGCCCTGACTTAGGTTTTATCACCGAGGTACTCGGTAGATATCAAGAGAATCCAGGCATATAGCACTAGAAGATGGTAAAGAAAGCATTACATTATGCGCAAGGCACGAAGGACTACATGCTAATATATAGGAGAAGTGATTCCCTAGAGATAAAAGGGTATTCAGACGCAGATTTTGCGGGGGACTGAGATGATAGAAAATCCACCTCAGGATAGGATACGTATTCACCCTCGCCGGGGGAGCTATTTCGTGGAAAAGCTCCAATCAGTCGATAGTTGCATCGTCCATGATGTATGCAGAATTTATAACATGCTTCGAGGCCACGGGGCAGGCGATATGGCTGAAAAAATTTGTACCCGACTTTAAAGTGGTAGATTGTATTCACAAACCACTAAAGATGTACTGTAACAACCAGCCCGCAGTATTTTACACTCACAACAATAAGTCGAGTAATTAATGCTGCCGAAACAATAGAGATAAGGTATTATGTTGTGAAAGATAAAATCCAGGATCAAACTATAAGTCTCGAGCATATAAGGACAAAGGATATGCGTGCGGATCCGTTAGCGAAAGGCTTACCACCCAATGTGTTCAAGGAACACTTAGCCGGCATTGGTTTAAGGGAAAGCCTTATGATTCCTAGGCCCAAAAGGAACAAAATTTGTATCTGAACAGAACGTATGTTGTAGCTGTATGATTCTATCGGCAATTAAGCTGTGACGATGAAACATGCTCTATGTACCAATATGCGATGAAACAAATAAACTAGAAAGTATAAGGTTAAAAGTAAAGTTGAGATCAAGGGGGAGAATGTTAGGTTGATCTCCACCGTTTGGGCCCAACGGCCCACCGGACCCCTAATCCACGCGCCCTGATTGGGGGCGCCCAACCTCTTACTGGTTGGTGGCCCCCTATGACCTGCGCTATATAAACAGAGGTGGGGGCTAGGGCACAGACGAAGAAGTTCACCGCCGCCTCAAACCCACCGATATTCCCTACCGATCTAGGGTTAGCGCAGTGCTCACGGGAAGCACACCACCGCCGCCATCTTCATGTCATCGCCGCCGTCACCATCTCACCACGATGGCCTCCGGCTCGAGCCCGGACAGGCAGAAGGTAGGTTTACCGGATTGATCTAACCTATCCGATCCAAAGTGACTATCAGAGGGCATGTGGAAATAATCTCTAGATAAAAGACAAGCAAAAATAAATTTAACAACTCCCTTAAGTGTTGAATTAAGGAGCCACCTACGTTCGTGTGCCTACACAATTTCGGTAAGTTTTGTCCATAGTCCGATTCAGGTTCAGCGGCCACAACTTTAGATTCCTCCTCATTTTGGTGTTGGTGTTCTTCTTTCTAGAACCATTGCCCGACGCCGGCCCACCAACGGAACACCCCGCCCTCTGCCCTGCTTGACCCCCCTTTCCCCGGTCACGCTCCCTCTAAACCTTGCCAGATTCCATCGCCGACGAGCTCCCTGCACCCCCATTGCACCCAAACCCATCAACCTATGACTTCCCTCCACCGACAATGGTGTTGTAGAGTAGTCCCCTGCTCCGGGTCACTCCTGGATCGGCCTCGCCATCACACTTGTCTCGGCATCAGACGCTAGGTTAAATTGACTGGTCTCGTTTTCAATTTCGTTGCAACTGATGAATACGAGAATCTTTGAATTAATTATTTATCAGCTTCACCTAAAAAAATAGTAATTAATTTTTCTATGATATCAGCCATCCTATGATTTGCTTTATTTATAACATTCATGGACACTATTTTTTGCAATGCTCATTGAAAAATGGAAAATGTTCTGCGAGCCGTGCCATGCCGAGTTATTAATTATTTTTGTGCATGACTAAGTATTAACGTGCAAAGCATGTGCAACTAACTAGTATACCATTAGCATAAGAAGCCAAGGTTTTATTATCATTAAATTTACATGAAAAGGGAAGGTGTGGATCGAGCCTTCATCCTAACACTACTGGCCGTTGGATATCATCTGCAATGCACTAGATTTTGCCATATGTACAATCTAGAAGACTCCATGATTGAACTTAAGCATAATGCACAAACCTCAAAACACAAGCACTTCTCATTTGTTCTAGAATCTTCCGTATCATAAATTTCCCCCAAAAAATTCTACATGAATTGCCATTATTTGTTTTTACTTTATGCTTTACAACGCACAATTCTATGAATCTTAAAATAGATTAGCTTTTTTAATAAAAACTAATTGATTTTGAATGAGATGAACTATAAGAATTAAACGAACATCTACACCATGCATATATGACTCAAAGCTTACATGCTATAATGTGGTATTTATTTATAATTTGGTTGCCAAATCTCATGCGTGCAATGCACGTGTACCTTACTAGTCTAAATGGTGTTTGTGTGTGTGTGTGTGTGTGTTGTGCATATTAAACACATTGTACGTAGTATCATAAATGGTTTATATTCCGAACATCTATCTAGAGCATTCATGTACCATGATTTGAATTCAACATAAAATGGATACATATATTTGAATTTGAGATCGTATGTACATGAAGTTCATATTTATATAGGAATTTACTACTCCGATATTCATGTCATGTGTTGTGAAGATATAGATGGTTGTATAACTTACCCCGAGTATAATCCCATTCAAACATGGAAAATGTACCCAAATTTAGTCCATATGCTAGACAACACGAATTGTTTTTTTATTGTTGAGGGAAGTGCAAATTGATTTGGTACTATACACGTTATGTTTGTTGTCCCAATTTTTTTAGTTTTGTGGTTGTTGTATTTGAATGCATTTTTGGTAATATATTAAAACGGGACATGGCTCTCTCTAGTGATGAGGTGTGAATTGTCTTTTTTAGTACACGTTAAGCTCGTTCTCCCGAAATTTCAAGCCGCGCCTTGCTATGCCGAAATTTCAAGCTAGCATCTCTGTCTATCGTGCTGCGAAACTCCCACCTCTTAAACCCGCGCCTTGTTACCCCGAAATATTTAAGATATATCTTTGTCTCGTTGTGCTCCGAAAACTCCCTACATCTCAACCCGCGCCTTGCTATCCCAAAATTACAACGCGCGGGAAAACTCCCACCTCCTGCGAAATCCCGACAAGCGAAATTGCTGTGATACCCCTGAACCGAAAGAACCGCCTAGCTCAAATCGATGGGGGTACTTTTGTAACTTACCCCACATTTTGGACAAGCGTGTCCCTAAGCCATGGTTCCACCTTCCATCCCATCCGCCGACCCATTCATACACTGAGGCCACGAAAAACCGCGAAGCCCCATGCCCTCCTCCATCCACCACCCAACCAGAGCCTCTTCCCCGATGACGTTGTCACACGCTGATTTTCATGCCACAACACTTAAGCTAATAAATCATGATAAATGTGATTTTACAAAAATCTTGTGAGTGATTTTGACTTTGCTTGATTTGATTTTTGTTTGCTGTTTGCAAGTGCTCTAAAAATCAAATAAATCCTCCAACTCTTATACTCCTTCTCTTTGATCCAAAACTTTGCCCAATGATCATGCCATGTGTATAGGACATAATAGTATTTTCTTACAAAATTTTTTTTGGCGAAAAACTATTTTCTAAATTAGGTTTTCCAAAACACCCTAAATTGATACTTGAACTACAAGTACTTAATTAAAAGTGTGAAAACTATTTCAAAAATTATATTTGACTCATATTAGATATAGGACTCCCCAAAACCAGAAAAATATTAGTTTAAAAGTTATTTTCCTATTTTACTTAAAGGCTTTCTCATAAGGCCACAAATGGTCTTTAACAGGTTCAAATTATTTTAATGTTTCAAAAATATTTGAGAAAATTTAGGGAAGCTCAATGGACATATATTGTCCATATAAATGAGTTTCAACACATGGTCATGTTCAAAATATTGGTCAAATCCCACAAAAAACACTTTTTGAACATTTCAAGCTTTTGAAATATTTACAAAGGAAATTTTCTCTGTAAATTCGAAGAAAATTCTAGCATGTCACAAATGCCCTATTTGGTGATCTTGCCAAGTCTCATGTCTTGGAGAACAAGTTAACATCACCAAAACCCCTCAAAACTATTTCTGTCCATTTTGAAGTTTGAGTAACTTTACATTGCCAAACATGTCCAAATACTCTCAAACTTGGTGCACATGCTCAAATGGAACAAGTTGGAGAACAATATAACTTGATCAAAGTGCCCCAAAACCCTCTCTGACCAGGTCCAAGTTTGAACAACTCTACATTGCCAACTATATCTTCTTGATCTCAAATTTTGTTGACATGCTCAAATCTCCAAATTATGACACTACACCAAGTGGTGCATCGAGGAGAATAGTTTTGCATGACTATATCTTGGAAAACCCATTTTTGTTGATTTCTAGGGTTTACCAAAGTTACATTGGAAACTTTATTCAAATGAGCTCAAACTTGGTGAACAACCTCAATCCTATATGCCATTTGATCTTGTTAATTCTCATGAAAAGTAGAATTAATTTGCTTGCCCAAAACCTTATCAAACACCTTCTAGCACTTCGCGAAAATCCTAATTTTGCCCCTGTTTACCCTTCCCCTTCATCTCAACTTTTTAACACAGTTTAACCAAGTCACCTTTCATCTCCAGGAGGAACCATTCATCCAGAGGCCAATAATTGGGGGTGAAAACCCTCATTTTCCTCTCTGGACAACAGCAGTTCTACCCTTTTTCACCCCCTTCCTCTCCTCAAGTGGTTCCATAGAGAATCCAAAGCTCCACCCCACTTCTTTAATTCCCCCTAGACCCCCTAAACACTAATGGCCGCGCCCTACATGCCAAGGGCATGCCCTGACATGCAAAAGACGTGCAGCAGAGCGCGCTACAGTGCGCACCCGCATTGTAGCTGCTCCCTGCCCGATGCTTTTGGCCACCTCGGCCCTCCCCCGCATGTCTGTCCAGGCCTCTCGACGTCCACGACATGTCACCGTGTAGGGCCATTCCTCCCTTCCCCCTTTCTCCCCCTACAGAGCGTGCCCGGTGCCGCCCAGCTCCACTAGTGCGCGCCCATGCTCGAGACCCACAAGAGCTCGCCCCGCTCTCTCTCTCTCTTTCCGCCTCGACTTGGACCACGCCCACGCACATCGCAGACAACCCCTCGTCCTCTCTCCTGGCCGCGGAGCCTTTTTCGTGGCCACCCATGCGCCGCGTCCACGGTGATCCACGGGTCAGCTACTTAAGGCCGCCACAGGCCTCCCTCTGGATCCCCTTCGCTCTCTCTCCCTCCCGGCAACCCCATTGACCAACCCACTCCCCTCCTTGCGCCCTCCATAGCCCTCCATCGCCGGAGAGCCTCCGCCAGCCCCGAGCTAAATTCGCGTCGCCCGAGCCCCCTCCCCTCCATCTATGGTCCTCAATGCATCGCCACCGACCCCATGAAGCTCCCCCGCACTCCGGTTACTCCTCCTGGTGGCCATAGTGCCGTGCCCACCATCACCGCCGGCCTCGCCCGCTTCGGCTAGTGCCCTCCACGACCTGGGCCTCCCTGGCCCGTGTTGATGGGCGGAGCCGAAGCAGCTCACTTCCCCGAGCACGCCCATTCCTCGGGTGCTCCAAACGATGGCTTGTGACACCGGCTGGCCGCCGTCGATGCCACCCCTGCCTCTGCTCTGTTCGAGCGGGAGGTGGGGGATGAACCCGATAGACGGGCCCCGCCTATCGGCTAGCCAGTTAGGCTAAGCCGCTGACAGGTGGGCCTGCCCTGTTTAAGTGGACACGGGTCCATCATGTGCCGCCTTCCGTGAGGGAAGGCGTATTCGGCGAATGCACCATCGACGTGGCCATCAGCGCGCTCGTGGTCGTGCAGCTAGGCTGACCCAGTGCGCTGCAGCGCTATACTGCACTCAGTACACAGTATAGGTACATCTCATTTTTCTTTTTCTTTTTCTTTTCAGTAGATTCAAACTTTTCCATAGGGCTGATTTCAAATCCAAATTTGATTATTCAAGTTTCCACTGACTCCATAAATCAAGGTCTATTTGATGAGCCACAGTGAACATTTTTACTCTACATTGTTTCCAATGGATCCACTAAATAGGTAATTTATACTCCTAAACCAGCTTCCAAAAATATCCATAGAATATTCATTTGAACTCCAAATCTAGTGAAACCAATTTCTAAATGTTTCTAAAATCATGCCTGATTTAATGGGTACTTTTGCTCATTTTTATAAAAATGCATTCTGTAGACAACTTGTAGATCCAATTAAATCCCTTGTTTCCATCATATTGAAATGTTCAAAAATATCTATTGATCCAATCAAATAAAACCACTTTGGCTATTTTTCATATAACCAGGAAAGTCCTATAAAAGTCAAATCCATATTTTTAGAGCACTTTTATTTTTGCCTTGTTGTGTTGCTTATTGTGATTGTTTCCAACATTAGCTGACAAAGTAGACGGAATACTCAGAGATGGACTGGAAGGGTTGAAGACCTTGCGGAGCCAGGCAAGCTACCCTTTGACCAGGATATACCCCTTTTGTTCATTGATAAATTCTATATGCATGATGATGGGTGTTCATGATGAGCTTGCTACGCATGTTGCATTGATGCACAGTCCATTGATACTTGCATGATTCGTAGCTCTATTTTGTGCTTAGAGATATGATGGTGAAACCATAGTTGTTGATGCATGGACTTGCATATATTCTGTGAAAATCACCTTGAGAGAAATCTCTCAAAAGCCCAATGGGTGCCACTAATGCCCTTGGGAGATAATGATTAACTAGGTCATGACTTGGTGGAGAAGTAGTGTACCAAGGCTTAATGAAAGTGTTGTTTCCAGAGATGGATTAGATTTAAGATTGTCTACCGTCCCAACCAAACATGTACAACCACACTACCCCTTATGGGACGGGGCATTATTGATTACCTACTTCGTGCTAGCATGGATGCACGCATTACTAGTGATGGGAGTGGCGTGGTCACTCTCGGGACGGGGTCACGCTTGGATAGGCGACCATGACTGTTTTCATAGGGCACCATACACACCGTTGGTACCCCTGTGCTTGTGTTATGTGATATATATGGGAGCGTGGCTCCACTGAACTAAAACATGACTGTGGGACAGGGGCAGTTGCCAATCGAGTGGACTCTATGTTAGTCACGGCTAGGGAAAGGTAGTGATCGGGTTCTTACCCCGGGTGCTTGAGGTACCGCGGGTCATGGATGAAACGGAAGCTTCTCGGATCTTGTGGGTAAAGTGTGCAACCTCTACAGAGTGTCAAACTATTTGAATAGCCATGTCTGCGGTCAAGGCCAGTTGGGTGGTGCTGCTTAGACTAAGTCCATATGTTTCTGACAAACAACACGGTTTGGTAATATTGATGATGTGATTCGTGAGGAAGTCACGACAAGCTTGAGCATGAGTTGTTCATAACTCTTTCTCGATGTTGATGTCTGTAACCTCCTTGATAAATGTTGATCATACTTGCATGAGAAAAGCTAGCTTTTCGCAAAAATGCCAAATTAGTAGTAGAGCCTTGCATAATTATTCTATTATCACACTTGGGTTTCTTGCGAGTACATTCAAACGTACTCACTGGCTTGTCCCTGGCTATTTACTTGCCCAGGCTTGAAAGAGCAGGTATACGAAGAAGAGTTCTTTGGTGACGATCGTGCGAGCTATGATGCTTCCTAGTCAGAATGCCTGTAGGGTTAAGGCAGACGACATGGGTCCAAGTTGTCATTAAAGATTTCCGCTATGATGATACACTCAAGACTTGACCATAATGGTCCTACTTGTGTAAGACGGTGTGTATGGATGTAAGATTATTGTTACTCAGCTTCTGTGTGTTCAATGAGCATTGATCTCTGGGGTCACTGTACACGTGCATTCGGTGATCACGACTTATGAGTCGGGGTCCCCACAGAGCTGGTATCAGAGCCATCCCGACTGTAGGAAGCCTTAGTTAGCATGGTCATTAGTTAGGGTAAAACTGTTTTAAAAAATATCACTAATTTTCAAAAACTATCTATACTTCTCTTCCCCTTCTGAAGTTTTCGAAAACTAAGGTATATTCTCCTTGATCTCTTCCCTTTCAAAACTTTTGTAAATGGTCGCTAGAACTCTTATGCCCATGACCACTGGATTCCTTGTAATCCTTGTGGTTAGCCACTACAAAAAAGACACATCCGTGACATTTTGGGCCGAACAATTTTTTTCTGTCATGCTTATGACACTTCTATGATGATAATTGCGACAAAATCAGGTATCATCATAGATGTGGTGGGCTCCTACTTCTATGACAAAAAATCATGACAGGAAATGGGCTTTTCATCCTGGGCGGGCCGGAGAAGCAGCTGCATGACATTATTTGGGCCGGTCCATGACGGAAAAAATGTGGTAGAAGCGATGGTGAAGAAAATATAGGGGAGTTCCCGGTTACGGTGGGTGGTCGGGGGCCAAGTGATGCACGTTTCTCTTGTACACATACGCGCGTGGGTGCGAGGCATTGGGCTCTAACTGAACCCGAGTGAGGAGTTCGCCTACTGAACCCGAGCGATTGCACTTGCTACGTTACGGAACCCCGATTGATCCCTTGCTGTTAACTGAATTCGATCGACCCATTCCTTCGCTACTGCTACTAACTGAAGCCGAGGGGGGGGGGGGTTGGATGAACAGTTCCCGGTGGGGGGTTGGATGAACAGGACCCCGTGGTAGTTGAGGCCGTTGTTGCTGGATGAACAGGACCCCGATTGATCGAGCCGGTTGGGGGTGGATGAACAGGACCCCCCGTGGAGGGCTAGATGAACAGGACGACCTCGTGGAGGGCTGGTTGAACAGTAGCCGGTGGAGGGCTGTATGAATAGTAGCCGGTGGAGGGCTGGATGAACAGTAGCCCGTGGGAGGGGTGGTTGAACAGGACCCCATGGAGAGGGCTGGTTAAACCGTAGCTGGTGGAGGAGCGGTGGAGGCTGGATGAACATGAGCCCGTGGATGAACAGTCGCAGGTGGAGGCTGGAGGAGGTCGATTGTGGATGAACAGTAGCCCGTGGAGGCTGGACGAGGTCGACGGTGGAGATGAACAGTAGCCCTTGGAGTCCCGTTTTGCGGTACGCCACACCCCTCCCGATGAACAATAGCCCATTTCGACTGTAGGCGCTCCAACACAAGTCCGTTTCCTCCGTTTTGTGGTACGCCACACCCCCCCGATCAACAGGACCCCGTTTTGACCTTACGCGGTGGAACACAAGTCTGTTTCCTCTGTTTTGTGGTACGCCAGACCCTTCCCGATGAACAGGACCCCGTTTCGACCGTACGCGGTCCCAGAAGGCCTGTTTCCTCCATTCTGTGGCACGCCAGACCTTGTTTCGGCTGTTCTGTCCAAGCCGGTTGGCCCCCGATGAACAAGACGATGCGGTTTGTTTGTTTCGACCCAGCCGGTTGGCTGCCCATGAACAGGACGCCGTCGCTGCCTCTCCATGTACACGAGCCCTGGCCGTACGTATGCGCGAGTAGGCGTTCGAGACCCTGCCCATATCTACGTATGTGGCCGTATTTACTTTCTTGCACCTTGGTTGCACGTACATGTACATGCTACGTGCGCGCCTCTACTACGACACGTGCCCTTCCTTACTGGGCCATGGTTCAACGCTGCAGCCTACAGACAGACCGATCGACCAGTATGTACGTACACGTTCACGACCAGAATGACAACCCTACATACGCTTCGACCAGGTGGGTTCAGACTATCAGGCACTTCCTTGCGTGCGAAGATGTAGCATGTGGGTCCCAGCAGTCAGGGAGGAAACTTTTTTTCATGAAATATGGTGGCTCGTCCGGTGGGTCCCTGCTGTCAGGTGGAGAAATCATCATTTTGCGTGTAATCAGGAGGCACTTCTTTGTTGCGGCCGTGGACCCAGCTGTAAGCCTCTCCACGTGCAATACTCTTCCGATGGAAGTCATTTCTTGACCACATTGACCATGCCACGCTGAGAGAACCAAGGCGGTGGATGACGGCGAGGCCTAGGAAGGTGATGACGCAGAGCCAGGGAAGACGCAGTAGTGGTTGCCCACGAAGAGAGGAGTATGAGGGTTCACTGGTTCGGCTGCGGTGTGAGGCTGCCATCGCTGCAAAATAACAGGGGGTGTGGGTGAGTAGAGGGATGGCCTAGCCAGTAGTGGGAGTAGTAGGGGCGGTAAGGCCTCCGCGGCAGCACAACCAGGCATGGGAGACAGGAGCATGCGGCATGACCGGCGCGGGCGGCTGGAGCAAGAAGACGAGAGGTTGAAGAGGCACTACGGACGTTGGATGGACATCGTACGGTCACTTGAGCTAGAATCGTTCATATTGGCTAAGTTGACAAAGCCCTCCGTCCGCGTCAACTTAGTAGGCCCACAAGTCAGCCTCCCACTATGGTGGGTCCCAGCTAGCAGGGGGGTATTCTTTTTTTTGTGCGTAATAAGGAGGCACTTTCTTGCGTGCGAAGATATAGCTGGTGGGTCCAATCTGTCAGTGGGAGGAACATTTTTTCACGAAATTCAGAGGCCCTTCCTGCGGGTCCCAGCTGTTAGGTGGAGGAATCATTATTTTGCGTGTAATAAGGAGGCACTTCCTTGCGTGCGGCCGTGAACCCAACTGTCAGCCTCTCCACATACAGTCGTCTTCTGATGGATGTCGTTCGTTGACCACATTGACCACGCCGCCGAGAGAACCAGGGCGGTGGACAACGGCGAGGCCCCAGATTGGAATGACTCGAACAAGCCCCACTGTTTTTGCGTAATAAGGAGGCACTTGCTTGTGTGGGTCCCTATTGTCAGCCTCTCCACTTACAGCCCTCTTCATATGGCTGTTGTTTGTTGACCATGTTGACCATGCCGCGCCGAGAGCACAAACGCGATGGACGAGGGCGAGGTCCAGGAAGGGAATGACCCGGAGCCGGCGAAGCGACAACAGTGGATGCCCACGCTGAGGGAGTACGAGGGCTGACTGGTCGGCTGTGGGGTGAGGCTGATGTCACCAGAAAATAACAGGATGTGCGGGTGGGTAGAGGATGGCCTGGCGGAAGCACAGGAGGAGGGAGCAGACAGTCCCGTCGACGCTGGTTTGGGCGGCTAGAGCAAGAACATCAGAGATTGAAGAAGCACGACGGACATCCAACAGTAACTTCTCTGTATTGACTAAGTTCACAAAGCCTTGCGTACGCGTCAAAAAGTTTTTTAGGACAGTGTCATCGTCAACCAAGTAGGCCCAGAAATGAGCCTCCAAATCTGCGGAAAACAACATACAACCCATTAGCCATTATTTTCAAGAATTTACAACCCATTTGCTAATTCTTAAGGATATTTTGAAGCCCATATTCTTTTTATTAGCATTACAGACCATATTTTGTGCACTGCTAAAAAATTCAACGAAATTTTGCATATTTTGGAGGGGTTCGAACTCTTTTAATCACAAAGTTTCGAGTCACGTTAAAAATAATTTTTTAAAACTTATATCAAAATAAAATGCAAAAAAAATCTCCACAAAAAATTATTGAAATTTAAAATCTATGGAAAACAGCATACAACCCATTCAAGAGCAGGACGCCGGCCAAGCTCCTCCTTCCACCATTTTCTACTTTTTATAAGAGTATAGAAATCCAGAAAAACAATATTTGAATGTAATTGCCGGTTGGCTTAGGTTTAAACATTTATAGCCCATTTCTTACTAACTCTTATAGCCCATTTTCTGCGGAAGCCCATTGCTTACTACTTACATCCCTCCTCGTCTTGAAAGATTTGCAACCCAGCAGGGCTGAGAAAAGCAAGTAGGCCTCGGTTGGGTATTCTCCAAAAAAAACTAAGCTATCCATTTTCAGAAACAAAAAGGATATAACCTCGGTTCGTCATGTTTTTTTTAGCAAAGGAACTGGGCTTGTCATGTGCTTAAATAAAAGCGTAAGTGTGGGCTAGCCGGGCCACAGCTCCCGCACAGCCCGCAATTGATTGAGCTCCATCTCTAAAACTAAAAAACAACTGAGCGAGCTATTGGGTCCCTGGTGTTATCCGCTCATTGTGTAATTTTATCGTTTATTGACTACATTGACAATGGGTGGGACCTAGTTGTCAAACAATTAGGAGCAAGTTTTTTGGCTTGTAATAACGAGGCACGTGCTTGTGTAATCGCAGGTGTTCCTAAAGAGCAAACAAGTTCAGCTTGGGTATCTGATCCAATCCACCGTGAGGATTGAGAAGGGCTTGGGCACCCTGGCTCAAAATTAGGAGAGTTTGGAGAGGATCATTGAGCAGAAGTTCTATGATCTTGATGTCAAAGTAACTGAGATTCAATCAGTAGTAGAGCAGCTCTAGGAGGAAGCAGAGGAGAAGAAGGGAAAGACAACTACAGATGTTTTCCAGCGAGTGCTTGTGCCAAGAGGTCACATGTCTGATGGAGTGCTTGTTCCTGATACTAGAGCCACTACATCTGCACCAGCAGTTACAACTTTAGTGCCACCTCCAGCAGCCACTCCACCAGCTCCAGCTACATCAACAGAAGCATTCGTCCTGGGAGTCATCACTACACCACCTCATGGAGACCAGGCTTGAGAGACACATAACACTATGCATATTTGAACTTTTTGGTAACTTGTTGCCAAAGGGGGAGAAATATGTATAGATCATAGTCTTCGAGAGAGATAGTGTTGCCTTTTGTCTCTCTTTGCGCTTTATTTGGTTGAACTTTAATGTGTGTGTGCTTGATACTTTATGCCCTTTTGTGAGATACTTGGATGATCATGTGTTTGATCGTATGCTACTTTAATGTGTGCTTGAATGATATTATCCCTTATCCTATTTATGATCATTAACTTTGCTTGGTGATGAGTGCATGTTTTCAATTGTTATCATTTTAAGCGCTCCACCAAGTTGTATGTGACATGGAAGAGTGACCCATGATCCTAACATATTGTACATTTGTAGTCCAAATCAAATTTTAAGTAATGCACAAATTTAGGGGGAGCTCTTGCTTATCACATACTTCTCAAAGCGATGATGTATTTCAATCTTATTATCATTTGTCGAAGCTTTGATCTATATGTTGTCGTCAATTACCAAAAATGGGGAGATTGAAAGTGCAACTATCCCTGGGTGGTTTTGGTAATGATTAACAACATATAGCTCATTGAACTAATGCCATTTCAAGATAAATATTTCAGGAACGTTCAATGATTGGCATGGCATGGATTAGGATTGTGGACCCCTCAAAATTCTAGGGACAAAAGATTGGCTCAAGCTCTAAAGTTCAAGACTCTTCATTTTCTATTTCAGTGATCCAAGATCACATTGAGTCTATAGGAAAGCCAATACTATTAAAAGGGGATGAGGTGTTGCTTAATGGCTTGCTTGCTCAAAATGCTTAGTGATATGCTCCAAAGCCCTCAACCACTTTCTAATATCCACATATATCGCAAACCAAAAGTGAAACTCGGCCCCACCTATTTGATCCATCCGGCGCCACCGAGTTCATTTGACATAGCCACTGCCAGAAACCCTAGTCACTTCGGTCTCACCGATAGGGATCTTGATCCCACCGAGTCTGCAATGCAAACTCCCTGTTTCCTTTTCGTAATGCTTCGGTCACACCGAGACGAGTGAATTGGTCCCACCGAGTTTGCCTGACTAATTCCCTGTTTTGCTTATTACCAAATCGGTCCCACCGAGTTTGTGTAATCGGTCGAACCGAGATTACGTTATGCCCTAACCGTAATGATATCGGTCCCACCGAGTTGACATGTCGGTCCCACCGAAATGCCTAACGGTCACATTATGAACTTAATCGGTTCGATCGAGTTTTATGATTCGGTCCCACCGAGTTTGGTGAATTGTGTGTAACAGTTAGATTTTGTGTGGAGGCTATATATACCCCTCCACCTACTCCTCATTCATGAGGGAAGCCATCAGAACGTGCCTACACTTCCAACATTCATTTTCTAAGAGAGAACCACCTACTCATGTGTTGAGGCCAAGATATTCCAGTCCAACCATATGAATCTTGACCTCTAGCCTTCCCCAAGTTGCTTTCCACTCAAATCTTCTTTCCACCAAATCCAATCCTATGAGAGAGAGCTGAGTGTAGGGGAGACTATCATTTGAAGCACAAGAGTAAGTAGTTCATCACCAACACACCATCTATTACCTTTTGGAAAGTGGTGTCTCCTAGATTGGTTAGGTGTCACTTGGGAGCCTCCAACAAGATTGTGGAGTTGAACTAAGGAGTTTGTAAGGGCAAGGAGATCGCCTACTTCGTGCAGATCTACCCTAGTGAGGCAAGTACTTCGTGGGCGATGGCCATGGTGGGATAGACAAGGTTGCTTCTTCGTGGACCCTTCATGGGCGGAGCCCTCCATGGACTCGCGCAACAGTTACCCTTTGTGGGTTGAAGTCTCCATCAACATGGATGTACGATAGCACCACCTATCGGAACCATGCCAAAAACACCCGTGTCTCCAATTGCGTTTGCATACTCCAATCCCACCCCTTTAGTTTCTTGCAAGTTACATGCTTTACTTTCCGCTGCTCATATACTCTTTGCATACTTGCTTGAACCATATCTTGATTGCTTGACTTGTGCTAAATTGCTAAAAACTGGCAAGAACTAAAACTGGGAAAAGGTTAAGTTTTTATTTGGTCAAGTAGTCTAATCACCCCCCCCCCTCTAGACATACTTTCGATCCTATAATTGGTATCAGAGCTTTGGTCTCCATTTGCCTTGATTTCCATAGCTTTTGGTGATCATAGCCCTGGTTTCACAACCTAGGAGAGTATGGCGTCTAGCGAGGGAAACTACCACCGTAGAGGTCCTTACTTTGATGGTACTAATTTTGCTAGTTGGAAGCATAAGATGAAAATGCACATTCTTGGACATAACCCCACCGTTTGGGCTATTGTGTGTATTGGCTTGCAAGGTGAATTCTTTGATGGGAGAGAACCGAACCGTGAAGCTACCGCGGAAGAGTTGAAGATGCTTCAATACAACGCTTAATCTTGTGATATCCTCTTCAACAGATTGTGCCCCGAAGAATTCAACAAAATCAACCGCCTTGAGAATGCAAAGGAAACTTGGGATACTTTGATTTATATGCACGAAGGTACCGACTCCGTCAAGGAATCCAGATTGGATGTCCTTCAAAGTCAACATGACAAGTTCAAAATGAAGGATGGTGAAGGTGTCGCTGAAATGTACTCTAGGCTTGCTCTCACCACAAATGAGATTGCCGGCTTAGGAAGTGAAGAGATGACCGATAAATTCATCATCAAGAAGATCCTAAGAGACTTGATTGGAAAATATGATACCGTGTGCACATTGATCCAAATGATGCCCAACTACAAAGATTTCAAGCCAACGGAAGTCATTGGAAGAATTGTTGCTCATGAGATGTCACTCAAGGATAAGGAAGAGCTTCACAACAAGTCAAGTGGTGCTTACAAAGCCTCATGTGATGCTCCTACATCATGAAGTGAGAAACAAACCTTCAATGAGGAATTGAGCCTAATGGTGAAAAACTTCAACAAGTTCTACAAGAGTAGAAGCAAGGAAAGAAGTTCGAAGTCAAGGTCCTACAATGACAAAATATCTTCGAGTCATGAATGTAATTGCTACAATTGCGGAAGACCCGGACACTACTCCAATGAGTGTACGTCTCCTTACAAAAGGAGATAAGAATCACCACCAAGAGAGAGAAGTAGTAGAGATGATCGTTATGAATGAAGAACCTTCCGAAGAAGCAAGGATTCGGAAAGGAAGGACAAATCATCAAAGAGCTACACAAAGCGAAGACATCAAGCTCATGTTGGTGAATGGGTATCCGGCTCCGACTCCGACCATTACTCCGACTCCGAATATACTCAAGTTGAAGGTGTTGCTGGTCTAGCACTTGTGTCAACGAACTCCTATGACATGTTTGACTCACCAAATGAAGGAATTGGAAGATGCTTCATGGCTAAAGGCCCAAAGGTATCACACCCTGAGTATGTTGATTTCAATAGTGATGAAGATGACTTGTTAGGTGATGATGATTTACTTGTTGACAACTCTAGTGATGAATACTATGATGAAACGTCAATTAATCATGCTAATCAAGATAAAACGAATGACAATGATAAGGAGAAGATTGAGCGTCTAACTAAAGAACTAAACACTATTAAGTTAGCTCATGAAACTACCTTGGAAGATCATCAAGAACTTTTAAAGACTCATGAGAAGTTACGCTTTGAAAAGCTCAACCTTGAGCAAGAGCATGAGTTTTTAAAGGCAATAAATGATGATCTTCGCAAGAGAAGTTCTTCTTACATTACCAAGCGTTTACTCTTATCTACTTACATGCCTCAAGTAAAATCTAGCAACAAGAGTAAAAAAGATTCTTCTTGTTGTAGTAACAATAATCATGCTAAATCCAATGTTGTTGCTTCTAGTAGTTTTCTTGATTCCAATAATGATTCTCTTAGCCAAGTTACACTTGAGCAAGAAAATAGCTTATTGAAGGGAATTATAGAGAAAGGTGTCTACAAGAGCCTTGCCGGAAGTAAGCAATTTGAGGAAATTGTATGCAAGCAAGGAAGGCACCGGACGAATCAAGGTGTTGGTTTTGAACGAAAGTTCAATGCCAATGGAGTTGAGTGGGAAGAAGATCAATACCCCAAGATGAAGTTTGTTCCCCAACAAGAGAAGTATGATCCTACTTTTTTCCAAGGAACACGAGCTCAAGATGATCTTCCACCACAAGACCACAAGCAAAAAGGCAAGGACAAGCCTCAAGAGGTTATTGATGCATTTAAAGAAGCTCCCAAGGCCTTGGTCAAGTGGGTTCCCAAGACTACATCAAGTTCTACTTCATCAAGTTCCACTACAACCCCAAGGATTCCCATCAAGATGATGTGGATCCCAAAGTATAAGAACTAGAGAGTTCTTGAGGGTGACTCCGCCATTATACTTCACTCATATCATTTTGGCAAGGACAAGTGCAATCAACTTCCACATCTTGCACTAGTTCAAGGAGTCACAAACCCTCTTGTTGGTAAGACAAGGGACAAGGTAACCTAATGCTTTCATGGACATCATCTTGTGTGTGCATAACTCTATGTCTATGGATATAATTGTTTGTTCCTTGTGGGACTAACCCGTGTAGGTATTGAAAGTGCAACTCACTCCAATGGATAGCTACGAAAGATCTACATCAACATTGAGCATCCACATCTTAACACCTACATGAAGTCATCATCGACAAAACCCAAGGTTAGTTCATCCCTCTTAGGGGGGATATCACATCTAGGGGGAGCTTTACTCTAAGAATTGAGCTAAAGCAACTCCAATGGTGTGAACATAACAATGCTTTATGTAAAAGTGGTAACCCCGCTTGTGCTTAAACGATGAGTATGACCTATGATCAAATGTTCTCATTTGACTCCTAAGTCAATATACTCATATATAGATGACCTAGTCATCGCCAATTGCTTGATAGATGCTAGAATGATTGTGCATGCTTTGCCACATATTTCATTTGCCATTTTATTGTGTGAGCATGTTTTTTTGCATATTTTACTCATTCAAGGACATCCACTTGTTGTTTTGATTGTTTGGTTCTTTTTATTTTGCCAAGTGGATGGACAAGAATGCCTAAGAACCTTTTCTAGCTATCTATGCTTTTCTTGTCTCAAACTCTATTCATGCTACATCACAAAGTTTGATCAAGTCAGATTCGAACCACTCTGTGTGAGGAGCACTCGGAGTCCCCGATTCGTCATAGACTTAAACTTCCAAAACCTCTTTGTGCATTTCGGTCTGACTGAGACATCCATTTCGGTCACACCGAGTTCACTAAGTTGATCTAGGTGTAACGCCCCGGTTTCGATGCGCCAGATGTCAGCCAGTTATTCGTCGTTGTTGCCATGTCATTTGCTTGCGTGTTGCATTTTATCATGTCATCATGTGCATTGCATTGCATATGTGTTCGTCTCATGCATCCGAGCATTTCCCCCGTTGTCCGTTTTGCAATCTGGCGCTCCTATGTCATCCGGCGTCCCCTTCTCGCCTCTCTTCATGAGTGGGTGTTGAACTTTCTCAGAATGGCCCGAGGTTTGCGAAGCGGCCTTGGTATAGCACCGGTAGACCGCCTGTCAAGTTTCGTGCCATTTGGAGGTTGTTTGATACTCCAACGGTTAACCGGGTAACCGTAAAAGCCCTCTTTGTGTTGCAGCCCAACACCCCTTCCAAAGTGGCCCAAAACCCATCTAACTCCGCTCCATGCTCTCGGTCATTCGATCACGATCGTGTGGGCGAAAACCGCTCCTCATTTGGACTCTCCTAGATCCCTCTACATATAAATATGTGCCTCCACCCGAAATTCGCTGATGAACCCTAGCCATCTTCATCCTCGCGTCGCCGGACACGTTCGCCCGCCGCCGGACATGTCCACCTCCGCCTCCGCAGCCAACCGCGAGCCGCCACCTCTCCACCCCGCGCCTCCCACCGCCGCCGGCCCGCGGAGCCCATCCCGGACCCGCGCGGGCCCGAATCCCGCCGCCGCCCGGCCCGCTCCGCGCCCGAGGCGCCGCTCCGCTGCTCCTCCCCGAGCCCCCACTCGATTTGGACCAGCAGGTCCCGAGCGCTTCCCCCGTCCGCCACCGCCGCCTCTCGCCGGAGCCCTGCCGCCGGCGACCACCTCCGTCCCGGCCCGTGCCTCGCGCCTTGCTCCTCCCTCTTCCTTCTCTCCTTCTCCTTCCTCTCTCATGCGTCATCTCTCTCTCCCGTGGACAGGAGCTTCTCCCGTTGGCCATGGAGCCCGCAGCCCCAACTTCATTGTTCGTCGCCGTCCGCCGCCGGATCATCGACCCCGACTGCCGGATCCGGTTGCCCCGGGCCCGATCTACCCATTCCCGGCCGTCCCGAGCCCCGCCGGAGTCCCTGCTCGCCGCCCGCTGCCATTCCTCTTCTTCAACCCCCGACCTGGACCACCCCCGTCGAGGTCCAGATTTTCTCTAAGTCCCAGATTTTTAGCATTTTCATGCCATGTTCATCGCATCATATCTCTGCATCCGTAGCTCCGTTTCGTGCGTGTAATATGTCAAATTGTTCGTCTCAATGAGTATATCATTGTATTCCATTGCATCATGTTCATTTGAGCTCATCTTTATGCCTGAATCATCATTGCAAGAGTGCTTCATGATGTTGTCTGCTGTCTGTTAACAGAACATGCTATTTTGTCATTTTTGCCATGATTGATGTGTGCATCCTATGAGGTTGATGTCTACATGTGTTTTGATCTATGTCATGCCATCTTTACAGTGGTATATGACATGTTTTTTTGTGATCAATGTGGTGACTAGCACAAGCATGCAAACTAGGCTTCGTAATGTTGCTGTTTTTAGTCCCTGTTCTGCTGTCATTTTGATGCCATGTAAACATGATGCTACAGAGAGATCCATGCATATTTTGAGATCCTTCAGTAAGGATGTTTTGAACATATGGTCATTGTCTATCCAGTTATGCCCCTGGTTGCAATTATGGAGTAGTCTAGCATGTCATTTGCTTGCTCTACTTTTGCTTCAAAATGTTTCCTGGCAGATTGTTTACATGTTATTCAATTTTGCCAAGGTTGTTGTAGTTGATCCGTGCATGCTATGAACTTGTTCTTGCCTTGGTTTGTTTCACAAACATGTCTTCTTGATTATGCTATGCTTATCTTGTCATGCAATGACTTGTGGTGAGTGAATCAAGCTTGTTAAGTAGTGTACTTGCTGTTGCTGTTTTGCTAGGCTGAATCTGTTATTTCGTGATGCTATGTAAACCTGCTGCTACAAGTCATTCTATACATAATCTGGAGATGTTCACTAAGGGTGTTTTGTTCTACATGTCATGCTCTATCCATCTATGCCCCTGGTTGCAATTATAGCCTGCTGTAGCTTGTTGTAATCTTGATCCAAAGTTGCTTAATAATGTTGTTGTCAGCCTGTTAACATTAAGTTCAGTTGTTGCCATGCTTGTTGTTAGTGATCCATGCACCCTATGAACTTGCTCTTGCCATGCCTAGCTTCTTAAACATGCCTTCTTACTGTTGGGTGCCTTTCCATGCCATTTATTGCTCTGTGGTGAGTGGTACAAGCTCATATACATGCCTACTTATCGTTGTTCCTGCCATGTATGAATCTGTAATATAACTTTTTGATCCTTTTTGGCTCATGGTGCCATCATATTTTCTGATCCTTTTTGGCTCATGGTCAGTAAGGGACTTTTGTTCTATGGGTTTAGTAGATTCATGCCATATCTTTTTTTGCCATGATAAGTTCCTGTAACATGTTGTTTGATAGCTCTAAACATTGCAACCTGATGTTATTTCTGCTAAAGTCTGAAACTGTTATTGTTTGCAATCTTGCCATGTGTGTTTGAGCATGTTCTAGTGATTTCTGGAGATAGCTCAGTGTTCATGTTCTGTTATGCTTTACCTGTACATCATGTCAATGCCTTTTGTTATCATGTTAGGATGTTGTAGCATGTTGTTTTGATGTTTGCAAGATGCCTAGTTGCTGTTTTGGACAGATTGTCGTTATGACTTGTTTCATGTGTGCGTGTTGAACCGTTGCTCCGTTTTGAGTGTGCTCTATATGAAACTTGCTTGATTTTGCATGTAGTTTCATATTATCATGTTGCATCCTTGTGTTTGAGGTGTTTGCTTGATGTTTGTATGCATTTTGCATCAATGCCATGGTTAAGTTGTTTTGCTCATATCTTCTAGGCCGTAGCTCCGAACTAAATGAACATTATATGTAACTTGACTAGAATCTCGTGTAGATCATCTTGGTGAATCTTAACTTGCTTTTTAACAACTTGAACATAATGTTTATTTAGATCTGGACCTATTCCGAAATATGAATAAGAGGACTTATCGGAATTGTTATATGTTGTTCCCGGTCTCATTTAAACTTGCCTTGATGTGTTGCTCTTGTTTGCATCATCTCTTGCCATGAGTAGCTTCATGTAGCTTTGTCATGCATCATGCTTGTTGTGCATCATGTCATGTTCATGTGTGGTGTGTTTACTATGTTGTGTGCTTCTTCTCGATAGTTCCTGTTTTGTTGCGATCGTGAGGCTTCGTTCCTCTACGCTTGGTTCTTCTTCGTGGCTTCATCTTCTTCATGGACTCGTTCTTCTTCCTTGCGGGATTTCAGGCAAGATGACCGCTACCCTGGATCTCACTACTATCATTGCTATGCTAGTTGCTTCGTTCTATCGCTATGCTGCGTTACCTATCTTTTGCCCATCAAGCCTCCCAAATTGCCATGAACCTTTAACCTTTGACACCCTTCCTAGCAAACCATTGCTTGGCTATGTTACCCCTTTGCTCAGCCCTCTTATAGCATTGCTAGTTGCAGGTGAAGTTGAAGATTGCTCCATGGTGGACAGGATTTTGGTTGGGATATCACAATATCTCTTATATTATTAATGCATCTATATACTTGGTAAAGGTTGGAAGACTCGGCCTTATGCCTGGTGTTTTGTTCCACTCTTGCGGCCCTAGTTTCCGTCATACCGGTGTTATGTTCCCGGATTTTGCGTTCCTTACGCGGTTGGGTGATTTATGGGACCCCCTTGACAGTTCGCTTTGAATAAAACTCCTCCAGCAAGGCCCAACATTGGTTTTACCATTTGCCTCAACACCACTTACCTTTTCCCTTGGGAGTCGCTCTCTTGAGGGTCATCTTTATTTTAGCCCCCCCGGGCCAGTGCTTGTCTAAATGTTGGTACGAACCGAGCAGCCTGCGGGGCCACCTTGGGGCAACTCGAGGGTTGGTTTTACTCGTAGCTTGACTTATCCGGTGTTGCCCTAAGAATGAGATATGTGCAGATCCTATCGGGATTGTCGGCGCATCGGGCGGCTTTGCTGGTCTTGTTTTACCATTGTCGAAATGTCTTGTAAACCAGGATTCCGAGTCTGATCGGGTCTTCCTGGGAGAAGGAATATCCTTCGTTGATCGCGAGAGCTTATCATGGGCTAAGTTGGGACACCCCTGCAGGGTATAATCTTTCGAAAGCCGTGCCTGCGGTTATAGGCAGATGGGAATTTGTTAATGTCCGGTTGTAGATAACTTCACACCAGATCCGAATTAAAATGCATCAACCGCGTGTGTAGCCGTGATGGTCTCTTTTCGGCGGAGTCCAGAAAGTGAACACGGTTTTTGGGTTATGATTGACGTAAGTAGGAGTTCAGGATCACTTCTTGATCATTACTAGTTGACGACCGTTCCTTTTGCTCTCTTCTCGCTCTTATTTGCGTATGTTAGCCACCATATATGCTTAGTTGCTGCTGCAGCCTCACCACTTTACCCCTTCCTTTCCCTTTAAGCTTTGCTAGTCTTGATACCCTTGGTAATGGGATTGCTGAGTCCTCGTGGCTCACAGATTACTACAACAACAGTTGCAGGTACAGGTTCATGCGATGATCTTGACGCGAGAGCGATGCTTGCTTGTTTGGAGTTCTTCTTCTGCTTCTTCTTCGATTAGGGGATAGGTTCCAGGTCGGCAGCCTGGGCTAGCAGGGTGGATGTCGTTTGAGCTTCTGTTTATGTTTTCATCCGTAGTCGGATGATGCTCTAATGTATTGTGATGTTGTATTCGTGTGGCATTGTATGCCTCTTGTATGTATCCCCATCTATTATGTAATGCTGATGTAATGATATCCACCTTGCAAAAGCGTTTCAATATGCGGGTCTATCCTTGGTGGGACCTTCGAGTTCCTTTTGGATAGGGTCGCATATTGGGCGTGACACTAGGTTTTCATCTCGGTGCAACCGATTTGAACACTTTGGTCACACCGAGTTGCAGCAACTGCTTTGCGATTCTGCAATCTCGGTGCCACCGAGTTGTTCCACTCGGTCACACCGACAGGGTTGGGATATAAATACCCACGGGTGAGATTTTGGAAAATACTTCAAAACCCCTCAGCCCGCGCGTGTCCTGCTCTACCTCCTTGGGTCTCCGGATCGCCTCCTCGCCGCCAGCGACCTCCCGCCATTGGTTTCTGCCGCCATCGACGGAATCTGCTCCACTGTCGCCACCGTAGAGAACACCTACTGACCTAGGGTATGTGTTCAACCCCTTGTGCTGTCCTATTAACTCCGATTCCTAGCACGAGGACAATGCCATGATTCTTGCCACGAATGAGACAGATCTATCCAGCTAAATCTTCCTTAGGCCTAGTTTGATTCGAAAATTTTAGGGTTAGCTCTCCGCAGAACTCATCTCGGACCGACCGAATCGTTGAAATCAGTCTCACAGATTCGGCTTAGGCCATTGCACATGCGCTTTTCGATCTGACCGCAAATTGCAAATCGGTGTGACCGAGTTCAAGATTCTGTGAAACCTTAGCAATCTCGGTGCCACCAAACTGTGACTTGGTCTGACCGAGTTCACTAGTTTAGGTTCCTAGTGTTGCTTCGGTATCATCGAGTTTGTCGATTCGGTAGCTCCGAGATCATTTATGTAGAGAACTAAAACTAAGTTTTTGACTCATTTGTTTTGCAAAACCTCTGTACTTTGTGATGCTCATCTACTCTACCTCATCTATAATCTATTCACAGGGCTTGCTGTCAGTTGTTGCCAAGATGTCTGACCAGAGTGACAGCCAGAACATATCTTAACAGCAAGAGCAGTTGAGTGAGGGCACTAGTCCCTCAAGCAGCTATGATGAGGGCAGCAGGAGAACACCTAGCAACTTGCCCAAGGTAGCTACTAGAGCAAGGAAGAAGAGAACTTTAGATTTTGAAGATGAAGATTTTGTTGCAGCTGAAGATGAGGCCACCTCAAAGAAGAGAGTTGTGAAGAAGGAGTTTGGCACTGTTGCATCCACTAAGCCAGGCATGAACAAGAAGGCACCTACTAGGAGGATCCCAACCTCCAAGCCAAGAAAGGTTGCCACATGACAAACTATGAAGTTCACAATTGAATCTGATGAAGGAGAGGCAGCTGGTGAGGACAACAAGAAGAAGAGGGCAAGAACCACTACAACTAAAGTTCTTGGAAAATCTACTATGGTGAGAGATCCATCTGATGATGAAGAGGAAGAGGAAGGGGATGCTGCTCCAGCACATAAGGCACAAAAGCTAATGGAGATGCAATTAAGTCAGGGGCTGCTCCTAAGCCCAAACCTGCTCCCAAAGCTGCTACTCCAGCCACCAAGTCTGCACCCAAGAGGAGTACAAGAAACATCCCTGCTGAGGAGAAGAACAACACCCCAGTGCCTGACGTTGAAGAAGAAGAAGCAGAAGCCCAAGTGCTAAGTAAGCTCAAACCAAAGATTCTAGACCACAATGACACACATCCTGTGGCAGAGGACATGAGCATGAGGAAGGATGCAAGTCTGATACTTTGGAGGAAAAGTGACCCATATGCTGTGAGGAGGAGAACTGCTGTGGATTACAGGTTCCACACTAAGGAACAACAAGACTTTTATGAGACCATTCTACTTGATAAGAAGCCAATAGTCTGTGATATGAGATGGGTTGACTGGACATACATCAGAGAGAATGAAGATCACTTCCCAGGTGTCTATGATAGCTTCAAGGCTTGTGGAGTGGACAAGTTTGTTGGCTGGAAGCTCACTAAGTGGAATGATAAGCTGATCATGCAATTCTATTCCACTGCTCACTTCTATCCTGGTGGAAGGATTGTCTGGATGTCAGAAGGTACTAGGTACCAATCCACAGTTGATGAATGGGCTATATTGATAAATGCACCAACAGCTCATGAGGATGACTTGGATGTGTATGCCAAGAAGAAGAAATACCACAACTCTATGGCCAGTATGCATAAGGAGATTCCTGATGATGCCCTAGAAACACACAAATTGGGCTCAGTGAAGTTTTTATTGTCTGGTTTGCCAACTATCAACACTATCCTCAGGCATACTCTTTTGCCCAAGTCTGGAGATCACAGAATGAAAAGAGGACATTCCATCAACTTGCTGCACATTTTTGATGTCCCTTAGAAGTTCAAGGTGATGAGTCTGATTGTTGAAACAATCAAGAGGACAGCTGCAGATCAGAAGAGGTCTTGTGGGTATGCTCCACATATTCAAGTGCTCATCAACTCAAAGATGGGCACATGCACTTATTTGTTGGAGAAGTAGCACTTACCCCTCAAGCCAGATTTTGAGGACAAAACTGTGGTCATGGATGAGAAAGATCCTTCCTTAGTGCAAGCACATGAGAAGAGAGAAAAAGCAAAGGCAGAGAAAGCTGCAAAGATGCCAAGTGCTGAAGAGTCATATCAGGTGTTCCTAAATAGAAAACAAGATCAACTTGGGTATCTGATCCAATCCACCTTGAGGATTGAGAAGGGTTTGGCCACCCCGACTCAAAATCAGGAGAGTTTGGAGAGGATCATTGAGCAGAAGTTCTATGATCTTGATGTCAAAGTAACTGAGAAGTCAGAAGTAGAACAGCTCCAGGAGGAAGCAGAGGAGAAGAAGGGAAAGACAACTACAGATGTTTTCCAGCGAGTGCATGTGCCAAGAGGTCAGAGGTCTGATGCAGTGCTTGTTCCTGATACTAGAGCCACTACATATGCACCAGCAACCACAACTTCAGTGCCACCTCTAGTAGCCACTCCACCAGCTCCAGCTACATCAATAGAAGCCTTCATCCTGGGAGTCATCACTACACCACCTCATGGAGACCAAGCTTGAGAGACGCATAGCACTATGCATATTTGAACTTCTTGGTAACTTGTTGCCAAAGGGGGAGAAATATGTATAGATCATAGTCTTCGAGAGAGAGAGAGAGAGTGTGTTGCCTTTTGTCTCTCTTTGCACTTTATTTGGTTGAACTTTAATGTGTGTGTGCTTGATACTTTATGTCCTTTTGTGAGATACTTGGATGATCATGTGTTTGATCATATTCTACTTTAATGTGTGCTTGAATGATATTATCCCTTATCTCTATTTATGATCATTCACTTTGCTTAGTGATGAGTGCATGTTTTCAATTGTTATCATTTTGAGCGCTCCACCAAGATGTATGTGGCATGGAAGAGTGACCCATGATCCTAACAGATTGTGCATTTGTAGTCCAACGAAAATTTTAAGTAATGCACAAATTTAGGGGAAGCTCTTGCTTATCACATACTTCTCAAAGCGACGATGTATTTCAATCTTATTATTATTTGTTGAAGCTTTGATCTATATGTTGTCATCAATTACCAAAAAGGGGGAGATTGAAAGTGCAACTGTCCCTGGGTGGTTTTGGTAATGATTAACAACATATAGCTCATTGAATTAATGCCATTTCAAGATAAATATTTCAGGAAAGTTCAATGATTGGCATGGCATGGATTAGGATTGTGGACCCCTCAAAATGCTAAGGACAAAAGATTGTCTCAAGCTCTAAAGTTCAAGACTCTTCATTTTCTATTTCAGTGATCCAAGATCACATTGAGTCTATAGGAAAGCCAATACTATTAAAAGGGGACGATGTGTTGCTTAATGGCTTGCTTGCTCAAAATGCTTAGTGATATGCTCCAAAGCCCTCAACCACTTTCTAATATCCGCATATGTCCCAAACCAAAAGTCAAACTCGGCCCCACCGATTCGATCCATCCGGCGCCATCAAGTTCATTTGACATAGCCACTGCCAGAAACTGTCGGGGGGATGCTGATTCCACCGACACCTATGGGGACAGGGCCCCTTTCGGTTCGATGGGGGGCGGAGAGCGCACAAAGAGCGGATCGAGGCAGTACACGCGGGCGATTTTACTCAGCTTCGGGCCGCACGGATGCGTAAAACCCTACTGCTGCTTGTTTGTGTATATAGGATTCTTGCTCAGGAGCGATGGACACTGCCAGACTGAGCGTGAGAGTGTTCGTGGTGTTGAATGAGCCGAACTGGCCGAACCTCCTCTACGTTGCGCTTGGGCCTCCTTTTATACTCTCAAGGGGTCACCCACAGGTGGCAACGTAGACTAGAAGGGTAAAAATGGAAAAGGATGCGGTAGGTGCAGCTACCGCTTACTGTGGATATAGTGCGCCCTACCTAACTCTGACTGCAGGGGACAAGGGCATTAAATGCATGCCTGAGTCTCCTAAACAGTGCAAAATGTGACCGTTTGGAGCGCCACCGTTTGCCACGATGGGCTTCTCTTCATCTCCACTTGCCACCACGTACCCCTAGCTGCACGGCCTCCTGCCACGTGTGCTTGAGAGAGTCCTAGAGCGACACATTAGCAGGTGTGCTGGAGCGCGGGCACGAAGTGGGGGTTTCCCGCGGCAAGCTCCTTGCCGCGGCCGTCGTCTTGTCGCGTCCGGAAGCTTGTCGCTCGCCGGATCTTGCCGGGACGCAGGGCACGTCGCGGCAAGCTTTCTTGGTATGCCTTGAGTGGCCTTCCCGGCAAGCTCCTCTTGCCGGGGTCTTGTCTCTTCCCGGCAGGATCCTCTTGCCGGGGCCTTGGTTGGCCTTCCCGGCAAGCTCCTCTTGCCGGGGCCTTGGTTGGCCTTCCCGGCAAGCTCATCTTGCCGGGGCCTTGGTTTGAGTACTTTGTTCTTGAATGGTCTTCAAGGGAACCACGGAGGGTCCTGGCGGTCACCCGGCAAGCTTTGCCGCGGGGCGCTGCGACTACCCGTGCACGAGTTCGGGGTAATAGGGTACCCCTACTCTAGTACACCGAAAGGAGCCCCCGGGCCTGGGCCATACACGGTGCCGAGCGCTATTGGGCCAGGCCCAAAACAGTGCACGGGCACGCGCGGCCTAGGTCACACCGCATATCTCTCCACTCCCACCGCGCACGCCCAGAACGGCACGCGTCAAACGCGGCGTCGTGGGTGAGATCGTGGGTGGCGTGCGTGGGGCTAAGCCCCCCGAGCATGCGTCAGGCCACGATGATGGGGACGGTTCACGCCCTCCTCCCTAAACGGAGGTAGGTGTGGGGGCGTGGTGCATTTACTGAACGGGGCCGGTGCACGGTTTTCGGGACGTCCACTCCCCGCGTTCACGGGGCAGAGCGAGGCCGCCTCATCTGTCACCTTAGTTCTGCATCCCCGCCACGCGGCTCCCATGCGCTTGGGGTCACGGACGGTGGAGTGGGAAACTGGGCCGTCGCGAGCGGGTTGGCCCCGACTCCCTGCCCTTCCCGTGCCTTGATTCGCTGAGCGGGGCGGCCGAGCCCCCACCTCACTCCTTTATAAAGAGCAGGATGGGAGCACAGAAACCCGCACTCTCTCATCTTCTCCTTTCTTCAGCTTCTGCTCCCCTTTCTCTCATCTGCCATGGAGAAAGGGAACCCAGGCCCTTCGTCGGTGGCAGCGAGGGTCGCTGCCAGACAGCGCATCTCTCCCTCTTCCGCACCCGTGGTGGCAGAGCCAGCCATAAGGGGAAGAGGGAGGGGGCGAGGTCGCGGACGAGGTCGAGGACGAGGTCGAGGTGCTCGGGGAAGAGGCGGACCGGGCGGCGCGTCAGCTTCACCTCCGCCGGCGGCTCCTCCCCCCACGGCGGTCCATATAGGGGACGACCCTTGCGAGTTCTTCGTCAGGCTGCGCCGGGCGCCTCGTCGCCGCCTCCGGCTTCCAGCTCCATTTGCGCGCGCGATGGAGTTGGACCCGCCCGAGACGCTGAGACTGCACATGAGGGGCTGTGGGATCAGCGGCACGCGAGTCCGCGTTGCATTCCCAGCCCCTAATGTGATGTATCTTGATCGAGGGTGGAAGACGTTCGCCCGCATCCACAGCTTGACGGAGGGGTTTACCCTCCATTTTAAGTTGATGGAGGGCGATCTCCTCTCCATCAAGGCCTTCGGGTGCTTCGGCACTCGGGCGAAGTGCTGCGTGGACAGCTCCTCCGACAGCGAAGGCTCCTCCTCGAGCGAGAGCGACGAGGAGGGGAGCGACAGCGACGATGAGGGCAGCGGGCGGCGGAGCGGCGGGTCCGACTAGGCGTCGGACACCGCTTTGCGCGGCACCGGCGACCCCATCATCCGCGTCGCCGGCTTCTTGAACTCCCCGGGGTCGTCTCCTTGGGAGGCTGGCGTAGGGAGGCTGTGGAAGGGGAAGAGGGCTGGCGACAAGGCCGTCAGGCCGGAGTACGAGGGCGTGGTGCCCTCGACAGCGTGCTGACGTCCTGCCGCCCCGTCTTCGAGCCCCGCTTCCAGCGCCGCCATCGCCGTCTAGCCTTCGGACGGCCCCGGGATGTTCTCTTGGTGTCTTCTGGCACCGGTAGCTCGCCTAGGCACTCCTTTTTCCCTTTTCGCCTCCTTGACCTGCCCCCTGAAAAGAGGGACAGGAAAGGGATTACGGGCACCTTATCTTTTTAATTTGTAAGCCTTCGGGCCTTAGCTGTATCTAAAATTTGTAATCCTCTCTTTCATGTTTTTCATCTTCTATGGACTGTACCTGAGTGGGATGTTTTTTAATGAAAAGGGGATGCTTGCCGGGTTATTTGTCTCGTGAGCTAAACCCACGCCAAGGAGCGAATCCTTGGTATCCCTCGGATAGACATTTCATCCCCCGGCAACAGGCCCTGCCGCCTTCCCACGTCGCTCAACCTTTCTCACGTTTTAGACGGAGGCAGGAACGAGGTGGGTGCGGTCTCCTCATTTCACCCCTTTGCCGCCGCGACTACGACTAAACTTGGCCCCGAGAACGAGCCCCAGGGCCTAGAGTTGAGGGAGCACGGCAGTTTTCGGGAAGAAACGTGGTTTCGCATTCCCCAGTCCATAAGAAGATGCATGATGAGGGATGAAAGACTTATCTGATATTGCAGCCCCCGGCAACTCTGGTTTGCCGTGGACGATTCTTGGCACTCACAGCCCCCAGCGGTACTAGCTTGCCGGGAAGGCTTTTATCTTCAGCAGAGAACTTTGTCGTTCTCGATGCCGGCTTCCGGCAAGCTCGTTGCCAGGAAGGCTTTTATCTTCAGCAGAGAACTTTGACGTTCTCGATGCCGGCTTTCGGCAAGCTTGTTGCAAGGAAGGCTTTTACCTTCGGCAGAGAACTTTGACGTTCTCGATGCCGGCTTCCAGCAAGCTTGTTGCCAGGAAGGCTTTTATCTTCCGCAGAGAACTTTGACGTTCTCGATGCCGGCTTCCGGCAAGCTTGTTGCCAGGAAGACTTTTATCTTCAGCAGAGAACTTTGACGTTCTCGATGCCGGCTTCCGGCAAGCTCGTTGCCAGGAAGACTTTTATCTTCAGCAGAGAACTTTGACGTTCTCGATGCCGGCTTCCGGCAAGCTCGTTGCCAGGAAGACTTTTATCTTCAGCAGAGAACTTTGACATTCTCGATGCCGGCTTCCGGCAAGCTCGTTGCCAGGAAGGCTTTTTCCTTCGGCAGAGAACTTTGACATTCTCGATGCCGGCTTCCGGCAAGCTGGTTGCCAGGAAGGCTTTTGGCGAAGAACTTCGTTGTTCTTGATACCGGCTCCCGGCGAAGAACTTCGTCATTCTTGACACCGGCTCCCGGCAAGATCATTGCCGGAAAGGCTTATGGCGAAGAACTTCATCGTTCTTGACACCGGCTCCCGGCAAAGATCGTTGCCGGAAAAGGCTTATGGCGAAGAACTTCGTCGTTCTTGACGCCGGCTGCCAGCAAGATCGTTGCCGGAAAGGCTTATGGCGAAGAACTTCGTCGTTCTTGACACCGGCTCCCGGCAAGATCATTGCCGGAAAGGCTTATGGCGAAGAACTTCGTCGTTCTTGACACCGGCTCCCGGCAAAGATCGTTGTCGGAAAGGGCTTAGGGCGAAGAACTTCGTCGTTCTTGACAGCGGCTCCCGGCAAGATCGTTTGCCCGGAAAGGCTTACGGTGAAGAACTTCGTCGTTCTTGACACCGGCTCCCGGCAAGATCGTTGCCGGAAAGGCTTATGGCGAAGAACTTCGTCGTTCTTGACACCGGCTCCCGGCAAGATCATTGCCGAAAAGCGCTTATGGCGAAGAACTTTGTCGTTCTTGACACCCGGCTCCCGGCAAGATCGTTGCCGGAAAGGCTTATGGCAAAGAACTTCGTCGTTCTTGACACCGGCTCCCGGCAAGATCGTTGTCGGAAAGGCTTATGGCGAAGAACTTCGTCGTTCTTGACGTCGGCTCCCGGCAAGATCGTTGCCGGAAAGGATTATGGCGAAGAACTTCATCGTTCTTGACACCGGCTCCCGGCAAGATCGTTGCCGGAAAGGCTCATGGCGAAGAACTTCGTCGTTCTTGACGCCGGCTCCCGGCAAGATCGTTGCCGGAAAGGCTTATGGTGAAGAACTTCGTCGTTCTTGACACCGGCTCCCGGCAAGATCGTTGCCGGAAAGGCTTATGGCGAAGAACTTCGTCGTTCTTGACGCCGGCTCCCGACAAGATTGTTGCCGGAAAGATTGGCCGTAGGGGCGTTGCCAGCCCCCGGGCCATGACTGCATTTAAACATGACAAGTGATTAGCATCCGAGGTGCACTTAACTCGCTTGCGAATTTTGACCTTTGCTGCATACTCCCTATGCCTGCTGGAATGCTTTCCGGTGCGTACGATCCAGCCAGCAGCACTTGAGGGAACGGGCCCTTAGCGGCTGTTCAGGAACATTGCCTCCCGGAAAGGTTTACCTTCTTGGTTCTAGCGCAACCGCACAAGTTGCCGAGCGGGCTCGAGGCAACATGGAGCGCAACTAGCCCCGAGAAGGCTCCTCGGCATACAGGTCTATGCAGAAATCTCAAATGAATAGCGCATGCTATCTTCCTGTTCAACCTCTCTTTGTACGTCCACCCTACGCTTTCTAGGGAAACTTGCCGGTGCAGGCACCCTTGCCGCGAGCGCCGAGTGCGGAACTTCAGCAGCCTGCTGGCGGGGTCGCTACCGACAAGCAATCTTGTCGCAACTGTTGCAGCTCACTTAAGTTGCTGAGCGGACTCGAAACAAAGTAAGGGCATTTAGCGGCTCACTTAAGTTGCTGAGCGGACTCGAAGCAAAGTAAGGGTGCTAGCAGCTCACTTAAGTTGTTGAGCGGACTCGAAACAAAGTAAGGGCGCAACTAGCTATGAGTTGATTCCTCCGCGCACAGGTTTTTTGTACAAAGAACAAGATCTCTGAGGCGGATAACCTTATATAGAAAGGAAATATCTAAAGTTTTGCATGACTTAGCTTTTTCTGTTGCCGCACTAGCATCGTTCTTTTACTCGCCCGCTCCTTAGGAGCCATGACGATGAAGAACAGCTGAGCCTTGTGTGCATGCCGGATCGGATTCGCACAATCTCGATGCCCCCTACCTGGCGCGCCAGAGATGTCAGGGGATGCTGATTCCACCGACACCTATGGGGACAGGGCCCCTTTCGGTTCGGTGGGGGGCGGAGAGCGCACAAAGAGCGGATCGAGGCAGTACACGCGGGCGCTTTTACCCAGCTTCGGGCCGCACGGATGTGTAAAACCCTACTGCTGCTTGTTTGTGTATATTGGATTCTTGCTCAGGAGCGATGGACGCTGCCAGACTGAGCGTGAGAGTGTTCCTGGTGTTGAATGAGCCGAACTGGCCGAACCTCCTCTACGTTGCACTTGGGCCTCCTTTTATACTCTCAAGGGGTCACCCACAGGTGGCAACGTAGACTAGAAGGGTAAAAATGGAAAAGGATGCGGTAGGTGCAGCTACCGCTTACTGTGGATATAGTGCGCCCTACCTAACTCTGACGGCAGGGGACAAGGGCATTAAATGCTTGTCTGAGTCTCCTAAACAGTGCAAAAAGTGACCGTTTGGAGCGCCACCGTTTGCCACGATGGGCTTCTCTTCATCTCCACTTGCCACCACGTACCCCTAGCTGCACGGCCTCCTGCCACGTGTGCTTGAGAGAGTCCTAGAGCGACACGTTAGCAGGTGTGCTGGAGCGCGGGCACGAAGTGGGGGTTTCCCGCGGCAAGCTCCTTGCCGCGGCCGTCGTCTTGTCGCATCCGGAAGCTTGTCGCTCGCCGGATCTTGCCGGGACGCAGGGCGCGTCGCGGCAAGCTTTCTTGGTATGCGTTGAGTGGCCTTCCCGGCAAGCTCCTCTTGCCGGGGTCTTGTCTCTTCCCGGCAAGATCCTCTTGCCGGGGCCTTGGTTGGCCTTCCCGGCAAGCTCCTCTTGCCGGGGCCTTGGTTGGCCTTCCCGGCAAGCTCCTCTTGCCGGGGCCTTGGTTTGAGTACTTTGTTCTTGAATGGTCTTCAAGGCAACCACGGAGGGTCCTGGCGGTCACCCGGCAAGCTTTGCCGCGGGGCGCTGCGACTGCCCGTGCACGAGTTCGGGGTAATAGGGTACCCCTACTCTAGTACACCGACAGAAACCCTAGTCACTTCGGTCTTACCGATTGGGATCTCGGTCCCACCGAGTCTGCAATGCAAACTCCCTATTTCCTTTTCGTAACGCTTTAGTCCCACCAAGACGAGCAAATCGGTCCCACCGAGATTGCCTGACTAACTCCCTCTTTTGCTTATTACCAAATCGGTCCCATCGAGTTTGTGTAATTGGTCGAATCGAGATTATGTTATGCCCTAACCCTAATGATATCGGTCCCACCGAGTTGACATGTCGGTCCATTGAAATGCGTAACAATCACATTATGAACTAAATCAGTTCGACCAAGTTTTATGATTCGGTCCCACCGAGTTTGGTGAATTGTGTGTAACGGTTAGATTTTGTGTGGAGGCTATATATACCCCTCCACCCACCCCTCATTCGTGAGGGAAGCCATCAGAACGTGCCTACACTTCTAGCATTCATTTTTTGAGAGAGAACCACCTACTCATGTGTTGAGGCTAAGATATTCCAATCCAACCATATGAATCTTGATCTCTAGACTTCCCCAAGTTGCTTTCCACTCAAATCTTCTTTCCACCAAATCCAATCCTATGAGAGAGAGTTGCGTGTAGGGGAGACTATCATTTGAAGCACAAGAGCAAGGAGTTCATCATCAACACACCATCTATTACCTTTTGGAGAGTGGTGTCTCCTAGATTGGTTATGTGTCACTTGGGAGCCTCCGACAAGATTGTGGAGTTGAAACAAGGAGTTTGTAAGGGCAAGGAGATCGCCTACTTCGTGAAGATCTACCCTAGTGAGGCAAGTCCTTCGTGGGCGATGGCCATGGTGGGATAGACAAGGTTAATTCTCCCTGGACCCTTCGTGGGTGGAGCCCTCCGTGGACTCGCGCAACCATCACCCTTCGTGGGTTGAAGTCTCCATCAACGTGGATGTATGATAGCACCACCTATCGGAACCACGCCAAAAACATCCGTGTCTCCAATTGCATTTGCATACTCCAATCCCATCCCTTTACTTTCTTGTAAGTTGCATGCTTTACTTTTCGCTGCTCATATACTCTTTGCATACTTGCTTGAACCATATCTTGATTGGTTGACTTGTGCTAAATTGCTAAAAACTGCCAAGAACTAAAATTGGGAAAAGGTTAAGTTTTTATTTGGTCATGTAGTCTAATCACTCCCCCTCTAGACATACTTTCGATCCTACAAATACGCTACAGTTAACAAAGAACAATTCCACCACGGAAGTGTCAAGATCATCAAGATATGATACACCATTTTTGCGCTATGTAGCGAGAAAAGAAGTTGCACGTTGCTGTGCTCCTTTGGGACTGGTGGACGTCGAGGAACAAAGCCAATGCAGGTGAAGTACAGAAGACGGCATCATAAATCAGTTCTTTCATCGCAAAACACTTGACTGATTTCACTTCATTGAACATTCAAAAAACGCCCCAGCCGCAACAACCCCAGGTTTGGAACCCTCCAGCTACAAACTTGATCAAGATCAATATGGATGCTGCTTTTCATGTGGAGTCTGAGACTGGTGCGTGGGATTTCATTGCGAGAGATGGAACTGGCAATTTCCTGGCGGCTGCTGCTGGCAAGATGAACCATGTAATATCTGCACTGCACGCGGAAGTGATCTCTTGTATGTGAGCTATTGAAGGGGCAACTAACCTGGGTGCACAACGTATCAGTTTTGATCACACTATTTGACAATGATTTTTGCACTTAAGCTATGACGCTGCGGAGCTGGGAGTTCTCTTTAGAGAAGCAAGAATCCTCTGCCATGCCTCTTTTGTTTTCTCTTGTTCATGTTTTGTCCCCAGAACTGTAACCATGTGGCGCATGCTTTGGCCCAGTTTGCTATGGGAGTTGCTGAACCCCTTCATGTGTGGGTGAATGTTGCCCCAAATTTTGTTTCTGTCTTGGTGAATGCTGATATGGCTTCCCAAGTTTAAGTGGAATATAATTTATTCCCGCTCAAAAAAAATCCACCACACCCCAGGCCAAGGCCATGGCTGCCTGGGCCTAGAACCGCCTTTGAGTAAGAGGGCAACAACATGTAACTCAAGCTTACAAACGGTAAAAAAAAGCCCAAGGATTAATTGTTCATCAAATTTACACAGAACCCATATTGAACATGGCAATAACATCTAACCCAACTACTTTTTCGCAGCCACAAACAAATGGATCGGTATGATCCATAAAATCAACATCATGTGCAAAAAAAATCTATTGGAGGATGACTACAAGTTGCTGTAAATAGAAGCCGAGCACATTTAGAAGCCCATTTGTCCACCTGAAACTTCTTTTTTGCTGTTCAACATGCCCGTCCGTGAGAAATCTCTTGTTGAAAAACTTGAGCCTCATGGACAATAGTAACCTCGCATTCAACAGGAAGAATGTGACAAAGCTTATGTTTGCCTTGTTGAATGGATATCTTTCCATCGTTATTTTCCTCAAACGAATGTCATGAGAACTAAGAAAATCTTGGTGCTTATTATGCCACCAATTGGTTATATGTTTTTCTCCATCTGTTAGTGCCTAAGTAGACATGAAGATTGAAAACATTTAGGGTCTGAAAAAAGAGCATGTCGAAAGAGAGACATCTGAATGGTTAATTCTACTACAATATACACGGGCTTTCAATGTGCATGAAATCATCACCTTTATATATAAATTCTCTAGACATCGAAAGCATCGCAGCAAGCCAATATGTCCGGATCATAACTAAACATTCCGATATATAAGATCTTGATAGAATCTAGGAGCATTGATAGGCTATCCATGGACAAACTCTTCATTAAGCATATAACATAAGACTAGTACCCAAAGTGTACTCCAAGATGATATAAAACTTATGCATGCAAATGAAAAATGAAGCTTATGATTACAAATGTGTAGATGATAATATACAATACCTGAAAAAGTGAGGAGCCAAACACCAACTTGTTGTGATCATTAAACGGATCACGAATTACACCCAATGTCTCCAGTTTGGGTGCAGAGACGACAATTATGTGCGAAGGTTTATAACAATAATGAAGGAGCAACCTTTGAAGTGAAGGGGCATCTTTGATGATGAGCTGCTGTCCTTCAAAACAAATTCCAATGCTTTTAAGGTGAGGTGACTTTATTTGGAGACAACTGATAGGGACTTCTATTCCCAAAACAATCAACAAGCACTCTAGGGTAGGGAAACTGGAGTGGATGATACTATGCAGTGAGGCCTCCGACAGATAAACCACCACAAGTGAAAGTTTTTTTAGTAGTGGGAGTCGAAGCATTTGTACCAGATCGTCTGGTAGTTGGCACCAGGCGAAGGTGGCGGTGTGGAGAGAGGAGTAAAACCACGAGATGGACAACGGAGGTGTGGGCACAAATTCTTGGTGTTCGGTTCGTGGTATGAAACTTTTGTGGTAATGGTAGAACTCAAACTGTTGGAGTTTTTCGAATTCAGGGGATGTCAGCCAAGCTTCCACCATGCAGGGTATGGACAGCAGGTAGTGTGTTGGGATGCAGAGGTGTTGAACGGGGCCCTGCTAGTGTGAGTAGACGATGGCTCTAACGAGATCAAATTCAGGAAGCATAGATATCTGACGATAGTTGAGATTGAGGGGCGCGGTGCGCCATAGAGGGCGCCAATAAGTTGAGAGGACTTGTGTGCGGCAGCAATCCTTGGTGGGGATAAGTGAGATGATCTCCCCAAGGATGTCGTCTAGGAGATTGCTAATGCGGTCAATCGGAGATTCTACGGGTTCCTCAGATCCGGGTCGGGGGTGGGGGGGGGGGGTCGCCGCTTCTCCCCATGCTGCCGGGTGCGGGATCTACAACCGACGTCACCGCTGGTGGAAGCCTCAACTTCATGGCGCTGGGGCCAGCCGACTCCATTTTCCTTGCGGGTGTCGCGCCGAGCTCACGGGTTTGAGCAGAGTAGCCAGAGACGATCCTAGTGGCAGTGCGAGTGGGGAAGAAGGAGGGCTGGGCTTTTCTGTAGGAGTGGAAGAAGAGGAGCAGGTGTTTTATGTACGAGTGAGGAAGAAGGTGAGCGGGGGTTTTCTGTACAAGTGAGGAAGATAGGGTGCTGGGGGAGTTGGGGGGCGACGGAAGCGGGAGAGTCCAGCGAGCTGCAATATAAGTGGAAGCAAGGAGGAAGGAGGGTTTTTCTGGGATCGCCCCCTCCTTAAGAAATATGGGGTTTCCTCGCAAAAAATGGGCTTTAAGATGGATAGGCTTTTGTATCGGCCTAGTCGGTTGCCCGTGTTTCGTACTAGAGGCCCTTAACACTAGGGGCAGCCCGTTAGAGACACTCTCCAACTTATTGCCCATTCGAAAGAAAAAAAGAGACGACTCTATCTTAATTATGACTCCTCATTTGTAACATTTTTCAACTAAAAAAAAGTTATTGCTCCTTTTCGGGCTGGCTTGGTATCCACCAAATTAGAGGATGGAGTACTGCATGCAGACACTCACACTGGTCATAGCGCGGCAAAAATGAGGGGCCAAATAACATGCCCATAATATACATAGATTGTAAAGGTTGACACGCTAACATTCAAACTAAGCTTCACAAGATACGGTATGCATACTAGCTAACATTCACAAGCACTTAAGTTCAGCATGTTTATGCATCTAAATGATTCACAAGACTATAACCAAGACAAAGCTGTGAGAATGTGTAGAAATAAAGAAAAAACGATTGATGCTTCTTTGAGAAAAGGGCCTTCCTACGCACACATTAATTTCCTGGGCATGCTTCTTTGCTAAATGTTTCGTGCACTTTGAGCATGTTGGCTCATCTTGCAATTTACGCTAACACATTGCAGCAAACAGAGGAGGCAATAGAGATCACTCAACATCAGGCCATTTTGTGCAGTTCCACTGAAATCATCTTCATTGTCCTGAATGTCCAAAGATAGGAAAGCGCTGTACTTAAACGGCGTCACAAAATAGTAGCACATATCAATAGCTCGGCATGAAAAAACGCGATCATCTGGACGAAGGGGGTACTGACCTGCGTGAGGAAGACTATGCATAACTTTAGAAGTGGTTAGTTGATTTCCACCTTAGGATCTCCTATGATGGCACGGAGGAAATTCTATCCAATCGATGAGCGCAATTCCTTCCGTGTGGCTGTAGAAAATTTGTCCAACTAACCCCAATATCTTTTTTGTGCAGTTCGACCAAAATAATGCACCACCGTTTGCACGACCACTACTCGCACAACTACAATGCTTATTTGCTCCTCCACACATGACAGGCTCGTTCCACATTGCAAACGTAAGTCAACGTATGAATAAGCTTATTTCATCTTTTGTTAGTCATTCAATCTTTTTAGTCGCATAAGATTTGGTCAAATTCAAGCTTTATAAAGTTTGACTCACTTTGTAGAAAAAAATATCAACATCTACAATACTAAAGTTATATGTTATGAAAATTAATTTCATCATACATCTAATAGTATTGATTCCATAGTGTGAATGTTGATATATTTTCCTACAAAGCTAGTCAAACTTAACAAAGTTTGACTTTGACCAAATCTTATATGCAAACTAAAAAGAAACAGAGGGAGTACCTAGTTATGAATGTAGAAATACCTGGAGCACCGTGAGGCACTACAAAAAAATACACTTCCATGATGATACGTGTTTGTCATAGTAGGTCGCGTTTTTTGTCATGCATGTACATCCATTACAAATTTATGACAAAATCAAGATAGTCATACCTGTGATGTCGTAGAAGTGTTCCATGACATTACCAAAATTATCATCACGGAAGTGTCCACTTCCATGACGATAAATCGCGCGTCACAGAACTGCTTTCGTCAAGGGTGACCGACACGTGGCATCCACCGTAACGGAACGCCGTTAAGCTATCGGGTCGGGTTTTGGATCTGATAACCCGTTAAGAGCCCCGACCAATGGGGATTTTCCACGTGTAAAATCATCATTGGCTGGAGGAAACACGTGTCGGCTAACCGTTGGGACCGATGTCATTCGCTCATTGGACCGAAGGCGCCTATGATACAGCGACACGTGGCACGGCCCAACAGAGGCCCATTCCTGTGAAAAGGCCAGCCCGTTTGACTTGGTCAAAAGGTGGCGGGCCGGCCCACGGAAAGCCTGTTAACGGCCTATTCGCATATAGCCCATTTACAGCCCGCTAACCCAGGGCCCGTTACGCCCTATCTGAATTAGGCCCAGTAGCGTCGTCTGGGCTGTCCAATATGATTCATCCTGTTTTAACTTCCGGCCCATGTGTGGCCCATGACTTCTTTCGGCCCATATGAGGACCTTTGTAACTCTTGGCCCATTAACGGCCCGTGGTGAAACTGGCCCGTAATGAACAGTGTATCACTTTATACCCATTAACGGCCCGTTATTCCATTGGGCCGTTTCCAACCCAAGTTATATTTCGGCCTTCTCAGGGCCCATTGATTCTTGGGCTCATTTGCAGCATTCGGTTACATACGACCCGTTACTGTCATTTTCTACTTGTGGGCCAAATTCAGCCTGTCGTTACAGTCGGCCCGTTTGCGGGCCGTTAATACGTTGGGCCATTTTCATGTAAAAAAACCCATTGGGCTGTTTTCATAGAGTTATCAAATACAGCCTATTAACGGCCCGTTATGGTCCACGAATAGTATGGCCCATGATTGGTGAAATGATGATACGCCCCGTAGAAGGCCCATGGATCCTACGGCCCGTATGAGGCCCATGGATAGGACAGCCCGTAGAAGGCCATGGACCCTACGGCCTGTAGAAGGCCCATGGACCCTACGACCCGTAGAAGGCCCATTGATCCCTAAGGTCCGTATAGAAGGCCGATGGATCCTACGGCCCGTATAGAAGGCCAATGGTCCTACGGCCAAAAGAAGGCCCACGGATCATACAGCTTGCAGGAGGCCCATGGTTACAACAGTCCGTGTGTTGCCATGATTATTTTGGCCTAGTTACCAAAAATAGGCTATTGTGGCCACTAGAAAAACACAGAAAAAGAACTGCAGTGACTACAAGCAAACAACTAAACAAGACAATAAGGAAATAAATAAGCAAGCAATTAAGGCTAGCCTATTACCGCTATTACAAATATTACATCCACTAGGCATCAAAGTTCGCCACCAGTGCAAATATAGGGAACAAAGTAGCATATTACATACACTTGGCCGTCAAAATTGGCCACCAGTGCAAATAAACGCGGCAACAAAACAAGAGCATAACTGAAACAACTTTAGAAGAGCTCAAGAAACATTATCCTAGGTATCCACCATGCTGGCAATAAGCTTTGCAAGCTGATTAGCTTTGTCCTGTTTGGCGCTAAAATCCTCCAACGCTTGCTGTTGCACCAGAAAGTATGTGAGGGAGTCCTGGATTGGGGGGTGTCCGGATGGCCGGACTATGACCTTTGGCCGGACTCCCAGACTATGAAGATACAAGATTGAAGACGTCATCCCGTGTCCGGATGGGATTTTCCTTGGCGTGGAAGGCAAGCTTGGCGATACGATATGAAGATCTCCTCGCATTGTAACCGACTCTGTGTTACCCTAGCCCTCTCCGGTGTCTATATAAACCGGAGAGTTTTAGTCTGTAGGACGAACAACAATCATACCATAGGCTAGCTTCTAGGGTTTAGCCTCTCTGATCTCGCGGTAGATCAACTCTTGTCATACCCATACCATCAATATTAATCAAGCAGGAGTAGGGTTTTACCTCCACCGAGAGGGCCCGAACCTGGGTAAAAACATTGTGTCCCTTGTCTCCTGTTACCATCCGCCTAGACACACAGTTCGGGACCCCCTACCCGAGATCCGCCGGTTTTGACACCGACATTGGTGCTTTCATTGAGAGTTCCTCTGTGTCGTCGCCTTTAGGCCCGATGGCTTCTTCGATCATCAACCACGACGCGGTCCAGGGCGAGACTTTTCTCCCTGGACAGATCTTCGTATTCGGCGGCTTTGTGCTGCGGGCCAACTCGTTTGGCCATCTGGAGCAGATCGAAAGCTACACCCCTGGCCATCAGGTCAGATTTGGAAGCTTAAACTACACGGCTGACATTCGCGGGGACTTGATCTTCGACGGATTCGAGCCACGGCTGAGCGCGCCGCACTGTCACGATGGGCACGATCCAGCTCTGCCGCTGGACAATGCCCGGACTGCCGCTCGGGAGTCCGCTCCGACCATTAGTTCGGAGCCGACTGCGCTAACCAGGGATGGACGGTTGGACGCCGCCCCGGGAGCCGCAATCTCTACGGCGATAGAGCCGAATACCAGCCTAGTCCTTTGCAAGGCCCGTGACTTCAAGGTGCCGGACTCCGTTCCGGACTCCAAATCTTCTGCACCCCTTCCGATCGAACCCGATTGGGCTCCGATCATGGAGTTCACCGCCACGGACGTTGTTCAGCACTCGCCCTTTGGCGATATCCTGAATTCCCTAAAGTCTCTCTCTTTGTTAGGAGAGCCCTGGCCGGATTATGGTCAGCAGGGTTGGGATACGGACGATGAAGAAATTCGAAACCCACCCACCACCCACTTTATAGCCACTATCGACGATCTAACCGACATGCTCGACCTTGACTCTGAAGACATCGACGGTATGGACGTCAATGAAGGAGATGACCAAGAACCAGCACCTATAGGGAACTAGAAAGCCACCTCATCATACGATGTATACATGGTGCACACATCCAAAAGGGATAACACCGAGGATCGAAAGGGCGCAAACAGGGATCATTCCCTCGAAAAACAATCAAAGCAGCGACGCAAGCGCCACGCAAAGCCCCACCTCGACAAAGACCCAGCCATAGAGCATGGCGAATCAACGGAAGACGAACATGCCATTGAGCAACCATCCAAACAACCAATGCCCGGAAAAGACAGTAGTCCGGACGACCTCATGCCGGACAAACTGCCGGAACATTAGAACCTCCACCACAGGCTCGTCGCCACTGCACGTAGCCTGAAAAAGCAGAAGTGGAGGATCAAAACAGCAGAAGATGCACTCAGGATCAGATGCAACAAAGTGCTGGATACTGCACACAAGTACGGCAACAGTCGTCACACAAAGAGCTATCCGAAGCGGAAACTACTATCGGAATTTGATGAAGAGGCCATAAAGCCCCCACAGTCGAAAAACAAAGAAGCCACCAGGTCGGATAGACGACCCAACGATCGATCCAAAGCGGCAGAGGGCGCCGCACTCAATCCAACGAGCGATCCCCCTAAGGATTCGCATCAAACAACCCGCCCAACCAGATCCATCTATGGCCCAAGAAAGCAAGCTCCAGCGAGCAACACAATGCAAAAAATACCCGAACATCACGGCACACCTGCATACAGGGGCGCCGCACATCCCTTATGTTTTACCGACGAGGTGCTGGATCACGAATTTCCAGCGGGATTCAAGCCCGTGAACATAGAAGCATACGACGGAACAGCAGACCCCGGAGTCTGGATAGAGGATTATATCCTCCACATACACATGGCCAGAGGAGATGACCTTCATGCCATCAAATACTTACCCCTCAAGCTCAAAGGGCCAGCCCGACATTAGCTTAAAAGCCTTCCCGAAAATACCATAGGAAGTTGGGAAGCGCTTGGGGAGGCTTTCCGGACAAATTTTAAAGGGACCTATGTCCGACCTCCGGATCCAGACGGTCTGAGTCATATAACTCAGCAACCCGGAGAGTCAGCCCGGAAACTCTGGAACAGATTCCTTACTAAAAAGAATCAGATAGTCGACTGTCCGGACGCTGAGGCCCTAGCAGCTTTCAAACATAGCGTCCGAGACGAATGGCTCGCCAGACACCTCGGCCAAGAAAAGCCAAGAACGATGGCCGCATTAACAAGACTCATGACCCGCTTTTGCGCAGGAGAGGATAACTGGTTGGCAAGGAGCAGCACCAGCGACCCGAGTACATCCGAACCTAGAGATGGAAACGGGAAACCGCGTCGTAACAAAGAACAGCGCCGAATCAAGGACAACAGCCCAACGAGCACGACAGTCAATGCCAGATTCAAAAGATCTTGGCAAAATCAGAAAAAGCCGCCGCCCAAAGATGACAGGGACGAGCTGTCTAACCTCAACAAAATCATGGATAAAATATGTCAAATCCACAGCACCCCCGGGAGGCCCGCAAAGCACACCCACAAAGATTGTTGGGTTTTCAAGCAGTCTGGCAAACTCAATGCCGAACACAAGGGGCTCGACGCACCAAGCGAGGATGACGACGTGCCCCACAAGCAGAACACCGGAGAATAAAATAAGTTCCCACAAGAAGTCAAAACAGTGAATTCACTTCATATGACAAAAGGGCAAAACAGAACGACGCTTATGAAGACACGCGCCACACAGCCAGCCCTAGAGGAGCACCGCCACTGGTTGCTACAACCAATCACCTTTGACCATCAGGATTACTCTAGAGGGGCCCGAAACACAGGCTGGACTGCCTTGGTCTTGAATCCGGTTATTAACGGACTACAATTTACACGAGTCCTTATGGACGGCGGTAGTGACTTAAACCTGTTATATCAGGACACAATCCACAAACTAGGGGTAAACCCAGCGCTAATACGCCGCGGCAAAACTTCCTTTCGAGGAGCCACGCCGGGCCCAGATACCCAGACTATGGGTTCCATTTCATTAGAAGTCAAGTTCGGCTCACCCGACAACTTCCGAAGCGAAAAGCTAACCTTCCACATCGCCCCATTCGTAAGTCGCTATCAAGCGCTACTGGAACGTGAAGCTTTTGCCCGCTTTAATGCAATACCACACTATGCATCCCTTACACTTAAAATGCCCGGCCCAGAAGGCATCATCTCTTCACAGGGGAATTGACCCCCAAAATACGGGTAAGGGTGCGGCCGCCTGGACAGCCGCACACTAATCTAGCCCGGACACGGCTAGACGAGTCTGGCGTCAACACACATGGATGTAATAGCCGCACAACCCTGTACAAGGGGCTCCGCGTGTTCACGCCAGGAGACAATGCGGCTCCCTTCTTGCTCCAACTACATCCTGTTTATTTTAATATAGATTTCTCGCACGCCTCTTTACTAAAGTTCCTCTTTTTCGCAGACGAACACCGTGCTACGCCCGTCCAGGATATGGCACAACGGAGACACAGGCGCAGACTTGCAGTAGGGACCCGTTCTAAGGATTCTTTTCAGATTAAGACCCTGCGTAAACCTTTTTTACTATCTCTTGTTGAAAACATCCCCCGGTTTCTTGAGGAGGAGACTGGCGTTTTGGCATGTGGCCACGCCAGAATTTTGCGCGTACCTGGACACAAGGGGCTTTCTTACCAAGGGCTCTATTTCGGCCCGTCTTCATAAAGACCGAATACCTTAGGGAGTGTTCGGCGTCGCGAGTTAGGCCTTATATGCATCAGCTCCGAATCATGTCTTTAGTCAAATGTTGGGTTTGCCCGGCTCCTGTGTTTTGCTGCCTTACGTTCCGTTATATCGGCTAATGCGGCACCAGGAGAACTACTACGATTGTGCCCCGGTTTGGCCAGGCGAGCACCTCAGTAGAGAAGTCCGAAAACTGACTGTCATGATATAGCGAGAGACTGGTCAACCACTCGATGACTCTCGAATCTCTAGAATTCCTCCGCATTAACAAATGACTGCTTCCCGGTCAGGCACATACGCGCCCCGGATTCGGGATAGCGCGGTGCCTCCAGGGGCTATTAAGTAGCTCCAATGTCAAATTCCTATGGCTAAGTGAAAGTGATAAAGCGTTATAGTCCGGTTGCCTCGTTCGCCGTGCCATCACCTCCTTTGTAGGACCAAGAAGTTGGATTAAGTGTGAAAAGGCGCATTTTTTGCGAACACCCCCGCATTATATGCGTGGGGGCTGAAGCCAACGACTGCCATCTTTCAGGTTATATACACATATACATTAACGGCCGCACAGGAGGGGTTATAATCCTTGCAAGCACAAGTGTAAAAAGCTTTTATATTCTATCAAAATATTTCTTTTACAATAGCACCCGCTATTCGAACAAAACATCCTTCGAGCACTGCGCTTCTATTAAACGAGCGCCCGGAAGAACTTCCTCAAGGTAGTGCTCGGCAGATACCCGGCCTTCGTCCGAATCCTGGGATGCGATAACACTGGCCTGCATATCCGCCCAGTATGTCTTGACATGGGCAAGAGCCATTCGTGCACCCTCTATACACGCCGACCTCTTCAGTACATCGACATGCGGCACAGAACCAAGGAACTGCTGCACCAATCCAAACTAACTTTTCGGCTCCGGCTCCCCCGGCCACAAACGACTCGCGACATACTTCATGGCAAGTCCGGATAACCTGTTCAGCTCCACAAAGGCGGCCAAACGGTCGGATACCGAAAGTGGGCGCTCTGGCTTGTGGAACTGCGACCAAAACAGTTCTTCCAAATTAGGATCGCCTCGTCCTCGGAAGTGTTTGGTTGTGTCAACCGCACTCGCTGCCACATCCAGATAAGTGTTTTCCGCAATCCACTGACGGTCCAATGGAGCATACTTAGGATCCCCGAACTTCATCCGCGGCATATAGGGCTTTCCAGCCGTGATATCCTTGGCCTGACGCGGCTCCTCCTTCATAGCTCTCATCGCAGAGCGAGCATCCTTGACCTCGGTAGTGATCTTCTCAAGGTCCTTCTAAGCCGCCCCTTTTTCTTGTTCGAGAATTTCACAGCGGTCGGCAGCATCCTTCAATTTTACAGCCATCTCGGCTATTGCCTTCTTACTCTGGCAGTGAGCAGCCTGTTCGGCTTTCAGCTCTTCAGCCGCCTTAACGGCCGCCGCATCACTTTTTCTTGCTTGCTCCTTGGCTCGGGCAAGTTCCGCCCGAAGATTCTCCACGGAAGCAGCACTATCTGCAATAAGCATATATATATATATATATATTGTAATAAACGTGCATCGAACTCCTCTTATCAGATATCTGTGGAGTATACCTTGTGCCTCGTCTAGTCGCTTATTTACAAGCGCGATGTCGGCATCTGCCACGTCCAGTTGCCGCTTTAACTCGGCAGATTCATCAGTCCGGCTAGCCACCGAACACCGCGCCACCTTCATAAAAAGGTAACATTTTATACCTGGGGTTTTGATCCTCTGTGCGCCATCACTCTTGACGACACACAGAGTCTCAGGGGCTACTATTTATACAGGGCGCATTCTATGCGACTCTACCAATAGGTACACCTTTTCACGTACCTCAAAGCCTATCAGTAAACTCCTGGCGGCCTCGTACAATCCGCTTTCCGCGGATGCAACCCTTCCTATCACCATGTTCATTAACGCACGGTGTTCTTCTGAGACGGATGCATGCCCGAGCAGATCCCTCAACCTCTCCGACCATGCACCAGTGGGCACCGGACTAGCCTGACGACCTTTTTCAGGATCCGGACTTGGAGAAACCCGCCGGGACGACACCTCGGGGTCGCCTGCCTCGTAAGTCGGTGCAGCTAGGGGAGGCGTTTCGCTCTCTATCATCTCCGGACGGAGATCCCCTGAAGACGAGCTCCGCTGAGAAGGGTCAAGATCCGAACTGCAAGGTAATATTTCAGTTACCTTCCTTAGAAATAAAACAGGGATGCCACTAATTTTTGAAGCCCCTCTCTATACTTACGGCTCGGAGGAAAGTTGATCCCTGTTAAGGCGCAATGCGGCCGGGGCAGTCTCCGACGCCGGATCCTTTGACAAAGATTTCTTCCCCCCTTTCGAGGCCACCTCCTTCGGGTCTTCAGAGGCACTCCTTTTCTTTCCCAGGTTGGGGGAGTCCTCGATTCCTCCCTTCTTGACAGTCTCCTTCATGGAGGCGGCAGCTCCTTGGTTCCCCTCTTCACCCTCTGCTAAAAACATAACCTGCAGCATCCTGGTTAGCACGGGATCTGGCGTGATCTCGGGTAGGGGGATGGACACCTGATAAGCTTTGCCTTCGCTATCCACTCCTGTTCAAAGGATAGATCTGTCAAAAGGCCGCTTTACGATGAAAATATGGATGGTGTGTCCAAATATGGGGCTGCTTACCTTAACATCTTGGCGATTGCAGCTCAGACCCGCGTCCTCGGATAAATTCGGACACCTAGTTTGTGGTCCGAAGAACAATTTGTACATCTCCATGGGCGTTGCGCCCATAAAATGTTGGAGGACTCGCGGTCCTTCCGGATTAAATTCCCACAGGCGAAGGGGGCGACGTTTGCAGGGCAGCATGCGGCGAATCAGCATAACTTGCACCACTAAGGTTAGGTTAATATCTCTTTCTAGGAGATCTTGAATGTGGCTCTGCAGTAGGGGCACATCTTTGGACGGACCCCAGATAAGCCCTTCATTGACCCAAGACGCTTGCCGTGGCGGGGGACCCGAGCGAAAAGCAGGAGGCGCCACCCATGTGGTGCCCCTGGGGACTGTGATATAAAACCAGTCCCGTTGCCATAAGCCGGACTCTTCTTGGAAAGTGCCCTCGGGGCATGGAGCACCGGCTATCTTGCTTATGATAGCTCCTCCGCACTCAGCGTGCTGCCCCTCGATCATCTTTGGCTCTACTTTGAAGGTTTTAAGCCACAATCCGAAGTGGGGGGTGACATGGAGGAAGGCTTCGCACACTACGACAAACGACGAAATTTGAAGGATGGACTCCGGAGCTAGGTCGTGAAATTCTAGCCCGTAATAGAACATCAGCCCCCTCACAAAGGGATCAATCGGGAAACCTAACCCCCGAAGGAAGTGGGATGTGAACACCACGCTCTCGCCGGGCTGAGGAGAAGGAATGGCCTGCCCTTCAGCAGGCAGCCTATGCGAGATTTCGCTGGTTAGATACCCTGGCATCTCTCAGCTTTCGCACGTCTTCTTCCTTAACGGAGGAAGGCACCCACTGGCCATGAAGGTTGGAGCCGGACATTGTCCTAGGTCCGAAGCGCCTAAAACTAGAAACCTTGAGTGTTGGAACTCGAGGCAAGGGGCAGATTTGATTGGATTAAAGGAAGAGGGAGTCGAGCCTTGGTCTCTTTATAAAGGAGTTGAATACCAAGAGCCCTCCCCATAACCGCTTGGGACTCACTTTCAATTAAAGAGTCATACCAAAAGGCGCGGTTGGGTTACCCACGCCCGTATTAATGAGAATCCTAGGATAAGGGGACACGATCTCTGCTTCGACAAGACGTGCCAAGGAAACCGCCTCGCTAAACGCGCTAAGGTGGAACGGTAAAATGAATAAAGGCTAGGCTGTGGCATGATGTCACGCCGCGGAATACGTCAACATATTAGATTTGTGTAAATATTATTCTCTCTATGGTGGCATGTCAAGCTTATTTTGCAGAGCCGGACATTGTCCTTGTGTTCGAACATCTTCTATGAAGTATTCGGAGGAGGAACCCGCCTTGCAATGCCGAAGACAACTTGCGCGCCGGGCTCGTCGTCATTGAAGCCTGGTTCAGGGGCTACTGAGGGAGTCCTGGATTGGGGGGTGTCCGGATGGCCGGACTATGACCTTTGGCCGGACTCCCGGACTATGAAGATACAAGATTGAAGACGTCATCCCGTGTCCGGATGGGACTTTCCTTGGCGTGGAAGGCAAGCTTGGCGATACGATATGAAGATCTCCTCCCATTGTAACCGACTCTGTGTAACCCTAGCCCTCTCCGGTGTCTATATAAACCGGAGAATTTTAGTCCGTAGGATGAACAACAATCATACCATAGGCTAGCTTCTAGGGTTTAGCCTCTCTGATCTCGCGGTAGATCAACTCTTGTCATACCCATACCATCAATATTAATCAAGCAGGAGTAGGGTTTTACCTCCACCGAGAGGGCCCGAACCTGGGTAAAAACATCGTGTCCCTTGTCTCCTGTTACCATCTGCCTAGACGCACAGTTCGGGACCCCCTACCCGAGATCTGCCGGTTTTGACACCGACAGTATGCATCTGAATGCTCCAGGGACTTCCGCAGTCCTTCCTCTTCTTGTCGCAGCACAGCTGATCGATGTCTTTCAGCTTGTAGTTGAGACTCAAGAAACCGAACTGATTCAGACAGTGAGTTTGAATAGCTTGTGCATGCGATAGTGGCCAGTAACTCGAATACTAAACGAAGACAGGACTTTGGGGTTGTCTCGCTGTCTTCAAGATGGTCTTCCTTAGCTGTTTTATTAGCTTTGTTGGAGACAAACAAGGATGTGTCACTATCCTGAACCTTATCTTCATTACTTCCTTTACCATTTCTTAGTAAGGCACTCTTCCCCAATATTCTGTCAGCATTCTAAAAGAAGAAACAAGCAGACACATAACAAGTTTAACATGTACTAGTATATGAAACTCATTTCGGTGAACCAGTTCATTAGTAAGGTGGACAGGATTAAACTACCAAATCTTCTATTGCCAAGTACTAGTACATAATAAAAGCATCAAACAAACATATATCTATGTCCTATGGTCACTGCATTGTCTTGCCAAATCAAAATAGAGACACGGTTCAAATCATATTAGTTCAAGACAAAGCAGCAGTGAAAGAATACAAAGCGTGGGAAACTACACGGCACAACAAGATTTCAGATGGGTACCACGGGTCTACATGTACAACAACACTATTGGCTCTGTTGTGATGCTAGTAATGTGCATGATATGAAAGTCAACTGTATACACAATTGAAATTGAAATCAACAGAGCTATTGATAAGAGCAAACATGTTAAAGAAACATGCATGAATACCTGCTGTGCCATTGGAGTTTCGATTGGATCGTTCAATTTAAAAATAAGTTTATATCAGTAAATACAGTGATACAAGAGCAAAGCAATCATAGTTAAAAAAGGCGCTCCTAAGCGAGCACTTAAGCGCGCCTAGGCTCTAGGCCTTGGCAAAACGCATTGCGCATAACTATGCATAATCTGTGCATAACTGCGCATAAGCATGCGCTTTGGTCAGTAAAGCGCAAGGCGGTGGCAAAACGCACAATTAACGCCTAGCGCTTTTTTGAACTATGATAGCAATGGAATCTTAAATTAGAACAGTTGTTCTTCAGGTTTAGGCACTTGTTCTACATGAACAGAGTACAGTAAGATGCAAGAATAAAATACTTAAAAATAGAAAATGAGCTCATAGACCTTACCACATTCTTGGTTCGGGACCAGTACAGAACAAGGCGTTCCCAGTCATCGTCAAGTAAATGTATCTCAGGAGAACTTAAGGGAATTTGATGAGTTTCTTTGCCGGTGAAGTGCGTTTTCTTCTGGTAATTCCGATACTGCCACCAAGCATTCCTGAAGATAGCAGAAGTATTAGCACAGGTTACCCCATCCTGAGTTGCCAAATCGGTCCTTCCCTATAGAGAAAAATGGGAAAATATGCTGTATTATAACCATCATGGAGGTAGGATGTATGGGACGAAGCAAAGTAATTGCCATGAATAACATTACTTACACATAACTCCTGGACAAACACCTGCAACTGGCATTTTCCTTCATCTTCAGTATAATATTTCCAAGATGGGAAGATACACACATACAATTTAACAACATCAAATGCGATAGATGCTAAACTACGATTGGCTAGTTGTGCTTCCTCCACAGGAATAGGAGTACTAACTGGTGGAGTTGGGGTTCGCCGTGATAGTACTGGCCCTTTGGGCACTGGAGCTGCCTTACTAAATGCTGTTGTTTGGGAGCTCTGTGGTGGAGATGGTGCTGTGTCAACAGGAACTGGATTACTATCGGCTGTGGTTGGGGTTAGATTGGGTGAAGCTGGTTCTCTGTCCATCGTAGTAGGGGTACAATCTGCGAGAGTTTGGGTTATGTGTGGTAGGGCTGGTTCTTGTGCATGTACAACCGGGGTGCTTTCTCCACCAAGAGGTAGCACTGTTTTATTTGAAGACCGTGTTTTTATTCTGCTAGATACTGGCATCACCCACTCCAATTCAAATGGCTGATAAACAGGAAACATAGTTGAATGTACAAACATTGTATGAGAGACAGATGCAATACATAGTGTGGAAAAAAGAGGGCATGAAATAGTTGACATGTATATTGTTTAACTAAAACGGATAGCATGACATAATTTCACATATATGATGTCTATCTAAACTGGATAGCATAGCATAACATAATTCAAAGATATGATGAATAACTAAACAGGATCACATGACATAATTCACCTACATGTTATCTAAGTAATCAGGATCGCATCATTTAATTCACATATGTGATTTATATGCTAAACAGAGGGCATTCGATATGATGTCTGAACTAAGAACATGGTGTTGAATATTGTGTATATGATATCTAAACTATGCAATGCAAGACACCGTATGCATGATATGAGCAGTATAACCGTGCCAAGTTAGAGCGTACACCTCAGTGGGGGAATAGGACTGGTCATCTGTCTCTGAATCTATCTCCGAGGAGCTATCGGGACCCAACAAGAGATCTGCTTCGACAGGTAGCACTGTGTGCTCTGAAGGCCTTGCTTTCACTCCAGATTTTTCCATCTCCCACCCAAATGGCTGATTCACAGGAAGAGTAGTTTAATGTACAAACATCGTCGACAAATGGAAATGTAATGAAGAAAAGGATGGGCAAGATATCATTCAAATATATGATGCCTGGTTAAACAGGTTGGCATTGCACATTTCACATATATTATGGCTGGCTAAAAGACATGAGACTGCATAATTCCCATATATGATATAGAAACTAAACAGGTGGCATTATAGAACATGTCTAAACTAAGCAGATGACATATATGATGTCAAAAGTAGGCACTGCAAGGAAACATATGCATGATATGACTAACATCATCATGCCAAGGTAGAGCAAACACCTTGGGGGGTAAATAGGAGTGGTCAGCAGCGTCTGAATACGCCTCAGAACAGATATCTTCCTCTGGATTACAATCTGGAGAGGGGTGGCTAGGGTTTGCCATTGAACCCACCATGGAGCGATGTCTGCATGACATTGTATTGCCGCGCAAAACTCTTCTCTTTTTCTCTACATGTTCAGCATGACTGTGTACAATACATGCATACGAAAAAAATATCGTGAGATTATGTAAGGAGAGCATGCAGAAATTTAGAGTGATGGTAACAACCAGTGGATCGACATTTTTCCGTTGAACCAAAATAGCCCTAATGGATCGACATGAATGTATAGTAATAAGTGATGCAACAAGTGTACAACCTCTTTGCCGTAGCCGTATCGCTGAAGCAATTGAGGGTGGCTGTCGGAGGTGTGGAGGAAGATCTGAGGAATCTGTAGACAGCGTCCAGGGCACTGCTCTGTTGTGATGGATCGTTCTGTCGTTGGAGCAGCTCCGGTGAGCCGTAAGACGTCAAGGCTGAAGCAGCACAAGACAGACATCGTCAATCTCAAGTGGGATTCTAATAGCATCTCCAATAGATGATGTAAAATGGATGTAAAATTAACATCACCAAAAACCACCTGACTACAACAGATGAGGTAAAAACTGTTGACTCTGAACTTAACTGTCGAAACTGAAATTAACTATGGAATCTGAATGCTACTGTCGAAACTAAACGCAATGGTAGCAGAGAGGCACTTGACATGTAGTTTAGGGAGGGCCTGCAGTTCATCTTCAACCTGCACCCCCCTGAGCCGCCAGCCACCACAGGCCGAACCGCCGGCCCCAGCGCCGCCTCGCCGCCCCGAAACAACTCGACACCGCTGCCCCGACCAGCCCTCTAGGCCCCCGCCCCCACCCTGAACCCTAAGATAGATAGTGGGGTACCTCTCCGGCGAGCCCCCGTCCCCGCTGCGGGTGGTTCTTCCTTAACTCCGGCGAGCCCCCCCTCCCCCAACCCCTAAAAATCGACTGACCCAAAAGTCGATTCAGTCGACTAAAGTGTGGCTTAATCGGAGCAGAGCAGCAGCACGAGCAAGGGGGAGAGCAGCAGCAGCAGCTGGGCGAGCGAGCAATCGAGCGAGAGCCGTAGTAGCAGCAGCAGATCCGGCTGGTATGGACGCCGCGGCCGAAGGGGACTCACACTAGGGGAGAGCCGCCGTGGAGATGTTGCCCGCGGCGCCGGCTTCAAGGTAGCCGCTCCATGGGGGTGCGGGATGGAGCACCGTCGACACCAGGAGGTCGAGTTAAGGAGAAGGTGCGATGCGATGAGTGTACAACCTCTTTGGTGGCGCCGAGTAGGCCTCGGCTTCGTCCGAGGAGTCGGTGAGGATGTTGCGGTTCCGGTGGAGCAGGTTAAGGCGGCGCTGTGGGGATGGAGCAGCCGCGATAGACGAGGCGATCATCGGAGCAGCTCCTTGGAGGTGGAGGACGGGGCGGCTGAACCAGTGGGACGGCGAGATGGACGACGGATCCTCATCCGGGGAGGTGGACGAGGGACGTCGAGCTGTTGCGGTGGACGATGTTGTCGGGGAAGAGGCTCCGGCTGGGCAGCGATGACGTGGCGGACGGAGGAGGGTGGGGTTTCGCGGCTGGAGCGGAGAGGTTATGGCGGCCTAGGATTTCAAATGGCTAAAAGGGGGCAATGGGAGGGGATGAAGCATGACTTAGGGACGCGCTTGTCCAAAATGTAGGGTGTGTTACAAAAGTACCCCCCACCGATTTGAACTAGCGGCCCTTTCGGCTCAGGGTTAGAAGGGGGATTTCACGTGTCGGGATTTGGCAGCTGGAGGGAGTTTTCGCGCGCGTTGTAATTTCGGGATAGCAAGGCGCGGGTTGTGAAGGCGCCAGTTTTGGGAGCACGATATCTGAATTTTCGGGATATAACAAGATGCGGGTTGAATTTTAGGGACAAGCCTAATGTGTAGTAATATTGTACTTGCACGTACCAAATCAATTCGCACTTCCCTCAACCAAAAAGAAAACGAAAAAATAAAACTATTCACACCACACAAAGAGAGAGTCTTGCCCCGTTTTACTATACAAATGTTATTCAAAGCTACTCCCTCCTTCCATCTATATAGGGCCTAATGCGTTTTTCGATGCTAACTTTGACCAAATATTAGAGCAATGATATATGACATGCAACTTACACAAAGCACACCGTTAACTTCGTCTGTGAAAGGTTCTTTCAATGATATAATTTTCACATTGTGCATGCCATGTACTATTAATCTTGTCAATAGTCAAAGGCGGTCTTAAAAATCTCATGACACCCTATATAGATGGAAGGAGGGAGTATGAATCCATGTTATGTCCAATTAATTTCTTTCGCTTTGCTGTATAATGCATGTAACCTACTCATACCAACAGTTTAGTGCATTCCAATTGTCTATACTACCACTGCAATTCGAACTAAATTTGAATTCGTTTCTCTATTTCAATAAGAATCTACAATCATGATTGTTGCCAACTTCAACCATCATAGTTTCCTTGCTATCCGCCAGATATAAATCGGATGGCCTATAATGCAGGATGGCAGGCACACCATCATCAACAACTCCGTTTTTTATAAGAGTAGAGATAAAATATATTAAATGTAGTATAACATGTTCATAAACACACCATGTGTATCACCGTTATATATATTCACACATGCGTCGGTTTAAAACACTATGATAAATTCTTCAAATATCCTAATTCGCTCTTTATAATGAAGTATATATGATCTCTATTCGTCTTTTACACCCACACAACCCTCTTATCTTTGTAGCTAGCACTAACTTTCTCTTGTGCATGCACACGCCCGCATCCCTCTCACCCTCCCTCAGCATTCTCTAGCTCCATCGTGCAAATTCGTCTTTTCACTTTAGGCCGTTCACCCATGGTGTGTGTAGGGCCCCCAGCTCCTTCTTTACGGCACACATCGATCGATATGCCTCTCTAGCCAGGTGTGCCTAGCACAAACACAAGCTTCCCCTCTTCTCTTGTCATAGTCCATGCCTCACTCCCACTAATCTTTTCATCGTTCTCGTACTCGCACACTCCTCCCCGCTCGATATAGTATGCCTCTTGTACCACCTCCTACATGCATCCCTCTATCTCTATCCTTCTCCTCGTGCCTCGTTTGCTTCTAACACACACATGCATGTATACCGATCGATCTCCCAACATATACCTGGATTGACTTTAACTACCCCCCCATCGATCGACGTACCTCACAAGTTATGTCTCTCCTTTCTCTAACAAAGGGCGATTGATCTTCCTATGTAGTTATGTCTGCTTACCACAGCCACATCGTCCCCCCTCATCATTCGTGCATGCCTCCTGACCCGTCTCTCACACGCACGTGCGCAGACAACAAGCATCCATCTCCTCTCTTATTGATATTGCAGGCGTGCCCTCCGTTTATCTAGCTAGCCTATCCCACCATTTCTTAGAAGCAACTCCACTACCACCCCCTCCAACACTCTAGCTCTATCACTCTCCCAACCTTATACCTCTCCTGCACATATGCATGGATGCCGATCGATCTCCCTTAATACATGAGGTAGATCGATCTCCTTAATACATGAGGTAGGCCTCTCTCCTCCTCCACACATATACTAGCCATTGTACCTCTATAGTTAATTGGGCCTCCCTCTTCCCCCACCACACACCGATAGTCGAGTGCTGCAGGTAGGTATCCATGCCACAGAGACAAACTGCACATGTCCCCTCTCACGTTCCAGTAGGCCAGCCACTCTATATCTTTGACGTGGGCGCACACAAATTCGATGGCACTCTTTATCGATAGCGCGCGCATACACACACACATCATCCCTCTTTTCGATTCTATGGACACCTCAAGCCGGTGATACCTCCACTCTCTTCTCGTGGATCGCCCCCTCTATATATATGTTATATGTAGGACTCTATTTCACACACATTGCATATGTTACATTTTTTGATTGACCCCCCCCAAAAGAAAAATCTCTAGAACCCACACACTATATCTCTCTAGGTTTGTATCTCTCTCACACAACCCCACGTAGGTGGTGTACATATACAAGAAGTGAATAGGTGCACCGTGCACATACTCACACTTCGTGCCCAGCCACACCCGCGCGGGTACATGATGGAGCTCATTTCTTTATGAAATGGCAGCCCACGTGCTAATTTGAACACCTGTAGCGGTTGTTTACCTAGGGAGATCGTGTACCACGCCTGCACGAAACAAAGTTCGACTTGACGCGTTGCCATGTTATTTTTAAATAAAGTTATAGCGCTCAATGGCACGTACACAGAATATAAAATGATTTTTATGGAGAAAAAGGTAGTCCGCTCACTATATACAATGGAGCCTTGCGTGCCTGGTTTGTCGCTCTTTAGAGTATCTCACACAAGGCTGTGGTGGCCTCTCTCTCTCACCGTTGGTCACTGATCCGGCCGCATCCCGTCCACCGGGGGAAAGGGAGTGGGGTGGCCTCTCTCTCTCTCACCGTTTGTCACGATGGCGTCGAGGCAGCATGTCCCAATCTACGGTACACGCCGTTCTCTCTGACCAAGCTCCGGCGCGGCATGGCCTAAGCCACCTGCTCGCAGATTCCGCCCACCGCCGCTCACCTAGTTACATCCCGATGACCTCCAGGTATCCCCTCCGGCCTTGCTCCAGTGCCCGTCTTCCCACGTCGCTGCATGTAGATCTTCCATAGTTCTTTGCCCAAAACGTAGCTCGTCCAGCATACTTTCCATATTGCATTCTCGTCCTCACACCGTTTTAGACAAACACAACCATGTTGTTATCTTCCCTTAGGGCAAGGAATATGCTTCTTTTTTGTCGTCGCATGTGTCATCAACTGTTATTGGCCAGTAATTGTTTCCTTTCTACCACTTTTTTGCAAACAGGGCTATCCATTTCACCTCGTTGCTATTGCGACCTTTTGGTGAACTGCACAAATCACTTTTTTCTTAAGAGTGCTTTGTGCAGTTGTACTAAAATGTCACATGGGCAACGTCTCTACATTTCAGTGCGACTGCACAAAGGGAGATTGGTTTTGCTCTATCCTCCTCATCCAACTCCGAGCCTAATCTTCTCTAACTAGTTAGTCTTAAGAGAGACTGCAAAGGTGACCGACTTCTATTTATGTGTTTATTGTTTCATCAGCAGTCCTCTATTATCGTAATCACACTTAATATCTTTGGAACAGGGACGCTCAGCTCTATTTTAGTGGAACTGCACAAAATGATCGGAATGTTGCATGCTCCAGACAGCTACTTTTTTCCCAACATGCCTTGTTGATTTAGATAAAGCTGGGGGGACGTTGCTGCCAATGAAAGCATGGATCAATTTTAATTTAACACCTTCTCACAATTCTGTCTTCAGTTGTGATGTAATGATTAGCTCTGATCTGCTAATAATTGACATGCATTAGCAAGGAAGTTAGTTTTTTATTGTTTCCGAAAGAGCATCGATGGCAAGACACGCGAAACAGAAGCTGAAAGCTCACACCATTGTACAATTTCATGTCTAGCTGGAAAATTATTTGTATAGTATGTCAATTATGTAAACAAATGATGGAAGCTTGGTAGCATTGCCAGAAGCCTCTTCATCATCCGGGTCCATGTGCCATGCACAAAATTATACTCCTTCATTCCTAAATATTTGTCTTTTTACAAATTTCAAACGGGCATATTCTAGAGTGTAGATTCACTCATTTTGCTTCGTATGTGTACTCCCTCTGTTCCTAAATATTCTATTCGTCTTTCTAGAGATTTCAACACGTGACTACATACAGAGCAAAATGAGAGAATCTACACTCTAAAATATGTATATACATCCGTATGTGCCATTCCATTTGAAATCTCTAAAAAGACAAATATTTGAGTAGTCACTCGTTGAAATCTCTAGAAAGACAAATATACTCCAGAGTATATTTAAGAACCGAGGGGGTAGTGCACAACCGCATGGGAGATTCAGCCCGGTCGTTGCGCCGCATTAATAGTGAGTAATGAGCAGTCAAATCATAAGCCCCACCTTTCCCACTGTAAGTTGCTCTGAAGAAGCAACCAGCAATACGCTCTTCTTTGAATCCACTCATACTACTCCATCCATCACTGTTTATACAGCGCACTTCAGAAAAAAGAAAAAAAGATCTGTGGGACCAAGGCGACTAGCAATTGGCCTAAAAAATAGCATTGGTAGTTATAGAACGACGTCTATTACTAGAGGGAATAATGCGTACACACATGCATGTAGTGCTTCCACCCCGGGTACACACATGCATGCATTTACTCCACTCCGTAGTTACATGGAGAGAAAATTGTGGACTTGATTGCGGTTACCACACCCTAATTAATTGAGAATTAAACCAAACGCGTCTAAAGTCTCTCTGGTGGTGGAAATGCATTGAGAGAAATGCATCATAATGAAGCGCGCCCTATAACTGTGACGGAAGGAGGAGTAGTATGAAGGTTCAAAACCAAGTACGCGTATGGCCAGTCGGTCAACGCACCTCCTCTTGGCATATCACTAACATGTGGGATAGGAGTGTGAGCAAACCGATCTCAATTGACGGCAAAGAGCCAACCCGCCGTTTCTTGAGAGAGACGAGGAGCGAGAACACACAGACAGGTTCGCATGGAGGCCAAGATATATTCGAGCATGGTTGGTTGATCGATATCATTCATTACATGTTGGGCTGCCATTTTCCGCCCTTCTCCGGAATAAACGTGTACTTTATCAGAGATAAAAAGAAATAAGAGTACAAACGCTCCACCATGCGGTTCTAGTAGTAGTACTACTCGTACTACTGCGCTTGGCTCTTCGCCTCTTCGTGAAGTCGAACAATGATGGTACTCTGCACATTGGGTACTACAATGTATGCCTCTGACAATCTGACACTGAATGGACTAATGCATGTCCACCGAGGGTAGGTTGCATTAGTCAAAAGGCGTAAGTGAGCTTCACCTTATCCTGCAAGCTTCTCCTCGTTCTGCGAGTTGACAGGACACACCAAAAAGTAGTGCTAGTCCATACTCCCTCCTTTCCGGTTAATATGTCTTAATCTTTTTTGCGGGTAAATGAGAGAGCTTTATTCATATATAAGCATTCTTAGGACGATCATCCAAGACACTGGTCACTAGGAAGCGAGGTACCCCACAAAAAAAGAAGTAGGAAGCGAGGTGTTTCATCAAGCCAGCTCTCGGCCACATTCAAAGTGCAGCAATCATGGTTCGCACGAAGATGTGCTTCAAGGTTTGCTGACCTGTTTACATGCCGAATAACAAAAAAAGAGGAAATATTACCGAGCGCTACTATTTGTAATAGGATATGAGCCAGAATTAAGCGAGAATTTTGGCGAGTGTTCCATGCAATCAACTTCCATTATCACATGCGAGAACCCTCGAAGAGAACCAAATGTGTTGAAGATTGCTTTATCACATTTTAAAATTATAATAAGAGTGCAGATGCTCCTCCATCCGGTTCCGAGTACTAGTATAGTATGTACCTTTATAGACTATATTAGTAAACTTTGCACTTGGCTGTTCGCCTATTCAGGAAGTCGAACAATAGTAGCACTAGTAGTATAGTGTATGCTTCTGGCAATCTGACACCGAATTAATTGTTGCACGTCCACCTCATGAGCGAGGGAGAGCTTACATTAGTCAAAAGTTTCTCCTTGTCCTGTGAGCCACCGCGCGCAAGTAATGCTAGTCCATACTGCCTCCTCTCCGGTTAATATGGATTAATTTCAAACGAGATAAATACACTGTCTGTCACTGTGTATTTGTAAAAATACGGTCAGTGGACTTCATAATACGCTCATTGCGCTCAATATATATATTTTTCGGTGTTTATACGGTCACTAGCTCACCATGACTGAGTATGTGTGTGCATGCACGTGTAGGTTGAGTACTTAGTGTGACCGTGTGTGTTCTGACGTGTGCTCGGACATGCATGCATTAGGGCGTCGCGTGCAATTTTGCGTCCATGTGTACGTGTGACTGTTGCATACATGTAGGGGCAGTACGTGTAGGGGACACTAAGGAGCAGTCAAATCATACAATAAGTTAGTCGGAAGAAACAACCATCATTTCACTCTTGAATGACACGTACGCAATATAAAATGGTTGATATGGAGAGAAAAAGAAAACCACTATATATACACTAGCAGGAGCCTAAGCTAGAAGCCTGCTTGCTAAGGTTGCTCTCTTCACAAGCATAGAACGACGGGCCTGATCCCGCAACTAGGGGAAGGGAACAATGTTCTGCGTAGACGCGGTCGACATCGGCGAGGGAGAAAACCCACAGTCGGTGCATCCCAATCGGGGGTCACCGAGGTTTGGGCCGATGCCTCGTCCCAACCGCCCTTCTAGCTACAGCCCGACGTCCCGGGTAGTCCATCTTCCTTTTGGAGCCAGCTTGCTCCACTGCCGTAGCTCCATCTCCATGTCGATCTTTCTCTACTTCTACCGACTTCTACTTGTGATGAGTTTATGTCTCATGAACTAGTGCTAGTACTATTATTCTAATCACACTTCTTCAATATCTTTGCCATCAGGGATGCTCAGGTTGATTTTAGTGGAACTGCACAAAAGCATCGTATGATCCGAGGGTGCCAGCCATCTTTCCTTCGACAGGTTCTACCTAGCCAGGGAATTAAATCATGTTTAGGGTTTAGGGTTTAAGTCGTAGTGACCCCATCAGCAGTTTTTCTTTCGTACACGCTCTCACAACTTTTTTCTTTAGTTGTGAAGTAAATATTGGCTATGATCTGTGAATCATTGAGATGCATCAGCATGCGTCTTAGTTTTCCTTTGTATTTGATGGAATGTTATAACGGGGCAACCTTGGAATAGGAATGAAAATGGAGTGGCAAGTTTCCGTTTTTCTGAAGAAAAAATGGAAATGGAGAGAAACCAACGTTTCGTTTCGTTGGATTGCGCCATCGAGCAAAACCAACATTTAAATCACGTCTGTCGTGTTCGTGTCTCACCCTCCAACATGGCTCGACCCCACACGGTCGCTCGGCATGCCACACACCGCAAACCGAGTACACGATAACTTTCCCGCCTGCTGGTCGATGGATCACGCCATGGAGTACTACTAGCACTACTAGAAGAGATTGACGAGTTGGGGGTGGACAGCTAGCTGTAGCACGGACTCTGATGTAGGGTGGAACCCTAGATGGATGATCTTTCACGTTTGGAGTGGATCCTACGGGGAATCACGAAGAACACACGGAAGCACAAAGGGGAAACACGGGGAAAACGAGAGGGAGAATCACTAAACCGACATAGAATCAATCACACGAGTGCTAGATCACCGACAACATAGAGTGACATAAGATCCACAATCAACCAAGGTAAGGATACAAAGGAACAGTTCTTCTCCATACGGAGGTCTTGATGGTCTTCCCTAGAAAGGGGTCTTGAATCCGCTTGGGGGATCTTCTCCGAAGAGGTCCTGAGCTCCGAGGAGAAGTAGCCAAGTGGATGAGCAAGGCTCTCACACAAAATATGAGCTAAACCTATGCTACCCGTACTAGGAGGTGGGGTGTCCTATTTATAATCTTAGTGCAAATGGAAGTCAAAATGAAGGGGTACAAGGGCTCCAGCCCGCATACGCGGTCACTCAGGTGTCGGTCCTCCAGAAGGTGTCGGACGTCCGGAGGCTCGGGACGGTCCGGACGTCCGGTCGGGCTCGGGCGTCCGTAGAATCAGCTCTGTCGTGGGCGCGTCGGACGTCCGGAGGGGGTCAGTCGTCCAGAGCTTCATGACGGTCCGGACGTCCGGAAGTCGTCGGTCATCCGTAGATTCAGTTCGGGCGTGCATCGGTCGGACGTCCGGAGGTCTCGGTCGTCCGTAGATTTGGTTCGGATGCCCAGCTATCGGACGTCCGGAGGGCGTCGGTCGTCCGTGGCCTGGGAGTCCTCGGACGTCCGGGCTTGGTCGGACGTCCGATGCCTGTAGCTTCAGCAGCATCTCTTCTTCTTCTTCAACATGCTTGGGGTCCTCGCCGTCTTGTGTCTTGCAAGTAGTAGATCCTTGGCTCACCTCCATGTACCTGATTACACATAGAGTCTCCGAATGAGATAGTAGACATGTCTCGTGAGTATAAAGAGGGAGTTCGGAGAGGAGCGAATTCACCTTATCTTCGATGGCCTTAGCTCGGGCTCTTGTCATGGGTCCAAGTGGTGTTGAGGGAGATGTAGGCACGTCCATGGGGATGAGCGAGGGATGCTCCGCATCATCTCCCCCCCACCTTGGGAGAGATCCGACCTCGGATCAAAAGGTGCATCACCATGGAAAGGTGAGAGGTCCTTGACATTGAAGATGTCGCTCACGTTGTACTTGCCTCGTGGTACGTCGATCTTGTAGGCGTTGTTGTTGTAGCGTGCTATAACCTTGAAATGTCCATCGGCACGAGGTAGAAGCTTGGACTTGCGTTCGTTGGGGAAGCGGTCCTTGCAAGGATGTAGCCACACTAGATCACCAATGTTGAATACCATGGGTTGTGTCGGTGTCAAAACCGGCGGATCTCGGGTAGGGGGTCCCGAACTGTGCGTCTACGCGGATGGTAACAGGAGACAAGGGACACGATGTTTTTACCCAGGTTCGGGCCCTCTTGATGGAGGTAAAACCCTACGTCCTGCTTGATTAATATTGATGATGTGGGTTACAAGAGTAGATCTACCACGAGATCAAGGAGGCTAAACCCTAGAAGCTAGCCTATGGTATGATTGTTGTTCATCCTATGGACTAAAGCCATCCGGTTTATATAGACACCGGAGAGGGCTAGGGTTACACAGAGTCGGTTACAATGGTAGGAGATCTACATATCCGTATCGCCAAGCTTGCCTTCCACGCCAAGGAAAGTCCCATCCGGACACGGGACGAAGTCTTCAATCTTGTATCTTCATAGTCTTGGAGTCCGGCCGATAATGATAGTTCGGCTATCCGGACACCCCCTAGTCCGGAAGTCCCTCAGTAGCCCCTGAACCAGGCTTCAATGACGACGAGTCTGGCGCACATGTTGTCTTCGGCATTGCAAGGCGGGTTCCTCCTCTGAATAATTTATAGAAGATTGTGAACACCAGGATAGTGTCCGGCTCTGCAAAATAAATTCCACATACAACCGTAGAGAGAATAATATTACACAAGTTCAATCTGCTGACTTATTTTGTGGCGTAACGTCACACCACTACCAAGCCTTCAAATTGTTTTTATTGTTCCATCTCAGCGCGTTTAGCGAGGCGGTTTCCTTGGCACGTCTTATCGAAGCAGTGATCGTGTTCCCCTTATTCCGGGATTCCCATCAATACGGACGTGGGTAACCCAACCACGCCATCAATCGCGACGCTTGGGGGATAGGCGAGTTTTACCAGGCCGGTGGGGACGCGTGTTTCCGTCCGCCCATATAAGGGGATAAAGATCCAACCTTTTTACCTGCGCCTTCTTCCTCCTTGGCTTATCCATCTCTGCGAACTCGAGCTCTAGCGCCCAAGCCCGCACATCTCACCTCAACCTTCTCCAAACATGTCTGGAGCGGGAGGCAAGTGGATGGCCTCCTCCGTCACGGAGGGGCATATCCAGAAGTTGCGCAGCGCCGGATACTTGTCCAGCGACATCGCGCATCGGCTCCCCGACGAGGGAGAGCTCATCCCCACCCCTAGGCCCCATGAGAGGGTAGTATTCCTTCCCCATTTCCTCCGCGGACTGGGCTTCCCACTTCATCCCTTTGTCTGGGGGCTCATGTTCTACTACGGCCTAGATTTCCATGATCTGGCCCCAAATTTTATCCTCAACATCTCGGCGTTTATCGTCGTGTGCGAGGCCTTCCTCTGCATCCAGCCCCACTTCGGCTTGTGGCTCAAGACCTTCAGTGTCAAGCCAAAGGTTGTGAAGGGCAGCCAAGCAGAGTGCTGAGGCGCCATGGTGGGCAGGATGTCCCACATTACGTGGCTGGAGGGTACTTTCGTGGAAACCATTAAGGGGTGGCAATAGGGGTGGTTCTACATCACCGAGCCGCGTGATCCCGAATGGCAGCGGCCCCCGAATTCAGATCCGGCATCCCCACACGGCTCACCTCCTGGAAAGAGAGCGGCCGGATTTGGGGCGATTCGGAGGAGCTGACCGGACACCAAGCCTGCATCCAAAAGCTGGTGGACAAGAAGCTCAAGCTTGTCAACATAGTCCAGGTCATGCTCATCCGCCAGATTCTCCCGTGCCAACGACGGAGCTTCAATATGTGGGAGTTCGATCCGGCGCAGCACCAGACTTTAAATGGGCTCTTCGACACTACATACGAAGAGGTCTGGAAGGTGCTGTTCAAGGGAGCCGAGGCTCCCGTATCCGCTACCGAATATCGCGGATTCAGCTCGCAGCGTCCAGCTGACGAGGTATGTGATACTGTCCTTTACGGGACGCTTGTTATTCATAGTTTGACGCTATGCGGGATCTAAACTCCCTTTCCTTTGACAGGACTGGCTGAAGAAGGCCGCATAGGCTATCTGTCCGGCCCCATTGCCAGAGGACCCAGCTGACGCCCGCCTAACGGGGCTGCCGGCTCCGGCACCCCACGTGGTGCCGGAGAAGAAGGCCAAGAAGAAGGCCACGGGGACTCAGAAGAGTTCCCGTTTTCAGGTGCTATTGGATGATGAATCCGAGGCCGACTCCTCCCACCAAGGCGAGGAGGAGAAGAAGAAAGCCTCTCCCCCAGCGGGGGGAGGGAAGAAAAGGAAGGCCTCCCCAACAAGGGAGGCCGAAGGGTCCAAGAGGGGAAGAACTCTTCCCCCGGACTGTTCCACCGACGCCAGTGACGACGACGAGGACTGGCCTCCAAGGGCCAAGCCTCTGGCGAGATCATAAGTATCCGGACTCCCGAATAACTTCAAGGTTTTCGTTTTCCGCCACATTATGTCTTTCTAATGCCGCATACAACCCTGCAGTCCACCTAAGGATGATCTCCCCACTTCGTCGAGCGGGTCCTTAGGGGCGTCGGATATGGATTCTCTTCCGACTGCCTCCACCCCCCGTGATGCGGACGATGCCGATGTGGGATCCTAGGAAGGGACCCACCAGGAGGAGAGGGCCCCGGAGGTGTCGCGGGACAACCTCCCGGACTTTGCACCGGACTCAGCCTCGGAACCCATAGTGGCTCCGGACTCCGGCGGGCGACCCCTTCGGAAGAAGGGCAAGACCGCGACGCCGGCTGCCTCCGTCCAACCGGAGGTGCCGGATAATTTGCTGGAGGCGCTCAACGGAGCCTCCATCGAAGAGGAACACTGCACTGTTATGAGTGCGGTGATTCAGAAGGTTCAGCTCGCCAAGAGCGGGCTGACCGAAGCCTGCAGCAGCCTTCTAACAGGCTTTGAGGTAAGAATTTCAATATATGTAAAATGGTACCGCATAGACAGTAGCCCCTGATGCTCGGTTCGGTGTTCGGAAAGAAAAGCCGGACTGAGGATCTTTAGAAAGATAAACGCAGGAGTCATGAAAATATGTCAATATGGGATTGCAGGCTGTGCTGCTGACCTCTGCCGCACTGACTGCGGAGGTCAAAACTTTGAAGGAAAACCTCGAGCGGTCCGAGAACGAGCTCGGCCATGCCAAGAAGCAGCTCGAGGAAAAAGAAGGTGAGTAATACCTTATGAAAATTGTACCTTACAGAAAAGGATTTTGGTTGCAAGAAAAATGACAAGGATAACTGGGGTATTGCAGGGGCCACTAACGAGGTGGCGACCCTGAAGGAGGCGGTGGCCGCGGCCGAACGCAATGCGGCTGCGGAGCGCACCGAGCGAGAGAAACAGGAGGCGCGGGTGGCGGAGGTACAGCAAGAGCTCCAGGATCTCGTGAGGAAACATGAGAGCCTGGAGCGTGACTCGAAGACTCGAGAGTCTGAGCTTGCAACGGCTCTTGAGAGTGCCAAAGCCGCTAAGGCCGAAGCCTACAAGGCCCTCCAGGAGATAGAGGCGGTGAAGAAAATAGCAGCGGGTAAGGCATTTTTCATGCAAAGTAAGCATGTGAGTGTTAATTACCTGTCGCTTACCCGAATTCGGAGCTCTCCAGGAGCGTTCGCAGATCTTCCCCGCAGCGTGTCCGATGCTGCCGCATTCTACCGGGCCGAGGAGGGGAGCTCAACGGAGAAGGTCTTCTGGTCTCAGTATGCTGAGGCCGGACATCCGGTGCCCCTTAGCGACCAGCTGAAGCAGCTGGTCGAGCTCCACAAGGCGGCCGAACAGGCCATGAAGGGCCTCATAGTTCGGCTGTGGCCTAAGGAGGCTATGCCTGGGAGCTACTTCGGCCTGGTGCGGCGGCTGGTGGACGCGTGCCCGTGGGTTGAAGTTATCAAGCACTCCGCCTGTATCGAGGGTGCGCGTCGGGCCCTTGCCCGCGCAAAGGTGCACTGGGGCAAGATGGATGCCCAGAAGCTTGTGACGGACCCCCCACCAGAGGGCAAGGAGCATCGCACGCCCGAGATGTATTATAGGAGTGTGCTGAAGGGCGCCCGCACTATTGCGGGTGAGTGCTCCAAAGATGTAATATTTGAGTAGACTCGCATTTTGTTATCCTGTGCGCTGAAAACTTGGTTCATATGCGCTAAGCAACGCTTGTTAATTTAAAATATTACCTTCTGTGCGGCTGTTTATCAAATCTGAGAGATGGCAAGTCGTCGGCTTCAGCCCCCATGCCACGAGTGCTGGGGTGTTCGGGATAAACTCGAGCGCTCTTGTTCCCATTTTTGGGTCCATCTAGGGAGGCGCTCAACACAACGAACAAGGCAACCGGACTTATAATGCTTGAACACTCTCACTTAGCCATAGAATTCTATAATTTTAAATTTCGGCGAAGCCCCTAGTTTTCGGAAGGCCGAATTTGGGGCGCTATCCACGCCTTGGCCGGACAGAATCCGGCTCCTCGCTCGAAGCGGCATAAGTCTTTAGGGACTCGCAAAGAACCTCTCGAACAGCGACCAGCTCTCGCCTCATCATGACGGTCAGTTTTAGCTTTCTCCACTGAGGCGTTAACCCAGCTCAACTGGGGCGCAATCGCAGTGGTTCTCCCAGTGCTACCTTAGCCGATAAAACGGAACGTAAGGTACCAAAACATGGGAGCCGGGCAAACCCAACTATTGACCCAAGAACATGATTCGGAGCCGATGCATATAATGCTATAAGTTCGGGGTGCCGCACTTGTGAAAGTGTTCGGACTTATCACACCATAACGCGGGAAACATAAGCCCCTGGTGTATTTAGCCGTACCAAAACGTACGGATGCAACATGTCATAGATGAACATATGTGTAAGAAAGAAATGCAATTAGAAGCAAAAATGTGCTGCATTGCTTTATTCAAATAAAAACTGCTGTAAGTGCAGGACGATACAAGTGGTGTGGTAAGCAAGGGATGGGACTGTTTAACATGTCCCCCTCCAGGGGTAGGCTACGGAATAATGCATAAAACAGATTTAATGCTCATAATGGAGACCACCTGGATTTTCGTTGTAGCCTTTCTCCTTCCCTGGCTGTTGTATCGTGGGTTCGGCATGTCTGCTGCCGGACAGGGCCTCTGACGAACGGAGTCCTGTAGGTAAAAAATAGAAGGAAAAGAAAAAGAAACGACACACTTAAGAGCCCCTGGTGCAGTTGAGCCGCAGTTTGGGCTTATCGTGGTCGAGCCCCTTGCCCCATGCCCATGGTATCTTCAGAGCGTAATGGAGTACGCGAAGGGTCTGTCTTAATGTTTTACAGGGGCTGGGGTTGGGGCCGCACTGCTACGCGTGCTCGGAATGTGCCAGGTGGTCGTGTTGTAGGTTACTCCGGGCATGCTTAGCTATGTCCCACCGCTTGGCAGCCGGACTCGAGAATTGCCTTAAAAGGCTGCTTTGTACTTCCGCCTCGAGAGCCGCTGTATGTTCCTCCGTTCGGAGGGAGCGTTCAGTGTTTCTGTTGACCGTGATGACTCCTCTAGGGCCTGGCATCTTGAGCTTGAGGTATGCGTAGTGCGGCACCGCGTTGAACTTTGCGAACGCGGTACGTCCGAGCAAGGCATGATAGCCGCTGCGGAACGGGACTACGTCGAAGATTAACTCCTCGGTTCGGAAGTTATCCGGGGATCCGAAGACCACTTCCAGTGTAACTGAGCCTGTACAATTGGCTTCTACACCTGGTATGACGCCTTTAAAGGTCGTCTTGGTAGGTTTAATCCTTGAGGGGTCTATGCCCATTTTGTGCACCGTGTCCTGATAAAGCAGGTTTAGGCTGCTACCGCCGTCCATCAGGACTCTGGTGAGATGAAATCCATCGACGATTGGGTCTAGAACCAATGCGGCGAACCCACCATGGCGAATGCTGGTGGGGTGGTCCCTTCGGTCAAAGGTGATCGGGCAAGAGGACCATGGATTGAACTTCGGGGCAACTGGCTCCATCGCGTATACATCCCTGAGTGCACGCTTCCGCTCCCTTTTGGGTATGTGCGTGGCATATATCATGTTCACCGTCCGCACCTGTGGGGGGAAACCCTTCTGTCCTCTATTGTTCGGCGGTCGGGTCTCTTCCTCGTCGTCGCTATGTAGCCCCTTGTCGCTGTTTTCGGCAATTAACTTGCCTGCCTGCTTGAACACCCAACAGTCCCTATTGGTGTGGTTAGCTGGCTTTTCAGGGGTGCCATGTATCTGGCACAAGCGGTCGAGAATTCGGTCCAAATTGGACGGACCCTGAGTTGTTCTTTTGAATGGCTTTTTCCGTTGACCGGGTTTAGAGCCTCTGAATCCGGCATTGACTGCCGTATCCTCACTGTTATCGCCGTTAATGCGGCGTTTGTTTTTGTTGCGACGCGACCTGCCACTACGGTCCTTGATATCCGGACTGCCAGAATTTTTGTTGAGGTTGTTGCTGCGTGCTAGCCAGCTGTCCTCACCCGCACAGAAGCGGGTCATGAGTGATGTAAGGGCTGCCATGGATTTCGGCTTTTCCTGTCCCAGGTGCCGGGCAAGCCACTCGTCGCGGATGTTATGCTTGAAGGCCGCGAGGGCCTCGGCATCCGGACAGTCGACGATTTGGTTTTTCTTGGTTAAGAACCGTGTCCAGAATTGTCTGGCCGATTCGTCTGGCTGCTGAATTATGTGGCTTAGGTCATCTGCATCTGGTGGTCGCACGTACGTGCCTTGGAAGTTATCGAGGAATGCGGCTTCCAGGTCCTCCCAACTCCCGATTGACTCTGCTGGCAAGCTGTTAAGCCAGTGCCGGGCTGGTCCTTTAAGTTTGAGTGGGAGATATTTGATGGCGTGGAGATCGTCTCCGCGGGCCATGTGGATGTGGAGGAGATAGTCCTCGATCCAGACCGCGGGGTCTGTTGTGCCATCATAAGATTCAATATTGACGGGTTTAAACCCTTCTGGGATTTGATGATCCATTACCTCATCTGTGAAGCACAGTGGGTGTGCGGCGCCTCTGTACTGGGCGATATCGCGACGGAGCTCAAAAGAGCTTTGTCTGTTGTGTTCGGCCCGGCCGGACTTACTGTGTCCGGGGTGACGGTGATCGTCACGTATCGTGGGGCGCCCACGTGATCCATAGATCGATCTTGATTGTCTTGCCTTATCCTCCAATATGTCTCGCAGGTCCGGAGTGTTCCCCTGTGGCCTTGTGCTTTTCGAGCGATGCCGGGGTACGGGTCTAGTGAAGGGCCTTGAGGCCTCTCTGTCGCGACCACGGGGTGGTCGATCAGCCGTATTGTCTCCTGGTGAAGCGGGATCATATGCCTCCACCTCTAATCGGGGGAGCAGCTTACGTTTGGGGTAGCTTTTGGAGGGGCGTTCGAGTTCATGCTCTTCGGCCGCGAGGACTTCGGTCCATCTGTCGGCTAGCAGATCTTGATCAGCTCTAAGCTGCTGCTGCTTTTTCTTGAGGCTGTTTGCCGTGGCCATAAGCCTGCGTTTGAAACGCTCCTGTTCGACGGGATCCTCAGGTACGACGAATTCGTCGTCGTCGAGGCTTGCCTCGTCTCCGGAGGGAGGCATATAGTCCTCTACCTCTTCTTCGGCCGCTCTCTCATGAGGGCTGGCGTCCCCCTCCTCCTGTGCTGGATCTTGCTGGAGTGGGTTGTCTTCGGCGCTATCCGGTGTATTATTGTCTCCGGTGCCGGAATCCTCATTCTTGCTATGGCGGGATTTAGAGCGGCGCCGCTAACGCCGGCGCTTGGGCTGTTTCTTGGAGGGGTCATCCTCCGCTATTCCTTCGCCGTTCCCATCCTTTGGGATATCCACCATGTATATGTCGTATGAAGAGGTGGCTTTCCAGTGCCCGGTGGGCGCTGGTTCTTTATCGTCTCTGGCATCATCGTCCATACCGTCGATGTCCTCAGAGTCGTAATCTAGCATGTCGGTTAGATCGTCGACAGTGGCTACCAAGTGGGTGGTGGGTGGGCTCTGAATTTCTTCATCGTCCGCATCCCAACCGTCCTGGCCGCAGTCCGGCCAGGCCTCTCCTGATAACGAGAGGTACTTTAGCGAACTCAAGATGTTGCCAAAAGGTGAGTGTTGAAAGATGTCCGCCGCGGTGAACTCCATGATCGGCGCCCAATCGGCTTCGACTGGAGGGGGCGCGGGAGGTCCGGAGTCCGGCAGGGAGTTCGGCACCTCGGAGTCACGAGCTTGATGGGGGACAAGATAGGTGTTCGGCTCTATCGCCGTAGAGGTTGCAGCCCCCGAGGCGGTGTCTAGGCATCCATCCTCAGTCTGCGGAGCTGGCTCCGAATTGAAGGTCGGAGTGGTTTCGAGTGCGGCCTCCAGGGTACTGTCCGGCTGCAGAGCTAAATCATGCCCATCGTGACAGTTCGGCACGCTCGGCTATGGCTCGAATCCGTCGAGGATCAAGTCCCCGCGGATGTCAGCCGTGAAGTTCAAACTTCCAAATCTGACCTGACGGCCAGGGGCGTAGCCTTCGATCTGCTCCAGCTGGCCAAGCGAATTGGCCCGCAGTGCGAAGCCGCCGAATATGAAGATCTGTCCGGGGAGGAAGGTCTCACCTTGGACTGCGTCGTCGTTGATGACCGAAGAAGCCATCGAGCCTATCGGTGACGACACAGAGGAACTCTCAATGAAAGCACCAATGTCGGTGTCAAAACCGGCGGATCTCGGGTATGGGGTCCCGAACTGTGCGTCTAGGCGGATGGTAACAGGAGACGCGGGACACGATGTTTTTACCCAGGTTCGGGCCCTCTTGATGGAGGTAAAACCCTATGTCCTGCTTGATTAATATTGATGATGTGGGTTACAACAGTAGATCTACCACGAGATCAAGGAGGCTAAACCCTAGAAGCTAGCCTATGGTATGATCGTTGTTCGTCCTATGGACTAAAGCCATCCGGTTTATATAGACACCGGAGAGGGCTAGGGTTATAGAGAGTCGGTTACAATGGTAGGAGATCTACATATCCGTATCGCCAAGCTTGCCTTCCACGCCAAGGAAAGTCCCATCCGGACACGGGACGAAGTCTTCAATCTTGTATCTTCATAGTCTTGGAGTCCGGCCGATGATGATAGTTCGGCTATCCGGACACCCCCTAGTCCGGAACTCCCTCAGGTTGCTTGTTGATGTTGAGCTTGGTCGCTAGTCGTTGTACTTGGCGCTCAATGGTGTGCCTTATATCTTCGTGCATCTTCTTGATGTAGCTTGCACGAGCACTTGCGTTGAGGTTGGTTCGCTCTTGTAGAGGAAGAGGTAGAATGTCCAATGGGGACAAAGGGTTAAAGCCATAGAAGACCTCGAAGGGGGACTTGCCGGTCGTGGAATGTCTTTCACGGTTGTAGGCGTACTCGGCGATGGGTAGACACGCCTCCCACTCCTTGATGTTCTTCTTGATCAACACGCGAAGTAGAGTGGAGAGTGTACGGTTCGTCACCTCCGTTTGGCCGTCGGTTTAGGATGGTATGCTGAAGAGAACAATAGCTTGATTCCGATCTTGGCACATAGGGTCTTCCAAAAGTAACTCAAGAACTTGACGTCGCGTTCCAAGACAATCATCTTTGGTACTCCATGAAGTCGCAAGATTTCCCTACAAAAGAGATTGGCAATATGTGAAGCATCGTCTATCTTGTTGCAAGGAATGAAATGTGCCATCTTAGAAAATTGGTCCACAACAACAAAGATGGAATCCTTGCCATTTTGAGTTCTAGGCAAACCAAGTACAAAATCCATGCTAATGTCTTCCCAAGGTTGATAAGGAATAGGAAGGGGCATGTAAAGACCATGGGATTGAGCTTTTGACTTAGCTTTGTGACATGTAGAGCAATGCTTGGTGAAGCGTGAGACATCACGAAACATCTTGGGCCAAAAGTAGTTCTTGGAGAGCGTGGCGAAAGTCTTGTCGCGTCCAAAGTGTCCCATTAGTCTGCCTCCATGAGCCTCTTGCAAAAGGAGCAAACGAAGAGAAGACTCGGGAATGCAAAGTTTGTTAGCTCTCATAAGATAATCATCCTTTATGTAGTATCGTTCCGAAGACGTGTGTGTCAAACACTTAGCATAAGGAGTAGCAAAAGAAGGATCATTCTCATACAAGTGTTTTATATGCTCAAAACCAATAACATTCAACTCAAGTTTAGTGACAAGCGTGCATATGCGAGAAAGTGCATCTGCAACTACATTTTCCTTACCCTTAATGTACTTGATCACATAAGGAAAAGATTCAATAAATTCACTCCATTTGGCATGATGCTTGTTCAACTTAGTTTGGCCTTTCAAGTACTTAAGCGTTTCATGATCGGTATGGATGACAAATTCATGAGGTCTAAGGTAATGTTCCCAAACATGTAGCACACGTACTAAAGCATACAATTCTTTGTCATAGATGGGATAATTGAGTTGAGCACCGGAGAGTTTTTCACTAAAATAAGCAATGGCTCGTTTTTCTTGCATCAAAACTCCACCAATTCCGGTACCACTTGCATCACAATGAACCTCAAAAGTTTTCTCAAAGTTGGGCAAAGCGAGAATTGGAGCATGAGTAAGCAAAGACTTGAGCTCATCAAAAGTGGTGGATTGCAAAGATCCCCAAACAAAAGGAGCATTCTTCTTACTCAAAGCATGTAAAGGAGTGGCAATTGTGCTAAAGTTTTTCACAAAGCGGCGGTAAAATCCTGCAAGACCAAGAAAACTTCTCACTTGTTGCAAATTGGTGGGTTGGGGCCAAGTTTTAATCGCCTTAATCTTAGTTTCATCAACATGGACACCCTTGGAAGAGACAACAAAACCCAAGAAAACCACTTTGTCAATGCCAAAAGTGCATTTTTTCAAGTTCGCATAAAGGCTTTCCTTTCGTAGGGTTTGCAACACAGATTTAACATGATTAATGTGCTCTTTCATGGTTTTGCTAAACACAAGGATATCATCAAAGTAAACCACAACGAAAACTCCAATGTAAGGTCTAAGCACATGATGCATAGGACGCACGAAAGTTCCGGGTGCTTCCGACAAACCCATAGGCATCACTAACCACTCATATAAGCCAAATTTTGTTTTGAAAGCGGTTTTCCATTCATCACCTTCTTGAATGCGGATTTGATAATAGCCACTTTTAAGATCAATTTTGGAGAAAAAGTTGGCTCCGCTAAGTTCATCAAGCATATCATCTAAGCGAGGAATGGGATGCCTATAACGAACAGTAATGGCGTTTATGGGTCTATAATCGGAACACAAGCGGAAACTTCCATCGGGTTTAGGCACAAGTATAACGGGAATGGCACATGGGCTTAAGCTTTCACGTACATGACCATTGTCGATGAGTTGTTGTACTTGCCGTTGAATCTCCTTGGTTTCTTCTGGATTGACACGGTATGGAGCTTTGTTTGGAAGTGGCGCTCCGGGGATGAGGTCGATTCGATGCTCAATGCCTCGTAGTGGAGGTAGACCCGGAGGTAGCTCATCGGGGAAAACATCTTTGAATTCCTGCAAAAGAGATTGAAACACTAAAGGTAGCTCGTGAGAGGTGTTAGTTGTTGGCTCTTCATCTTTGCACACAAGGACGAAGTGCATCACACTCGATGGGTTCTCACACACTTCTCTTATCTCACTTTTGGTGGCAAATAGGATGAGGTTTTTCTATCTAGGCGAAGAGGCGCTCAAATTTGGCTTGTGGCTCTCACTCGCTTTTGGGTGTGTCACTTTTTCACTCGTCTTTCCATGATTGGTGGCTTGCTTGTCGTCTATCACTTGACTAGGAGACATAGGTCGTAGCACATATTCCTTCCCTTGCATTTTGAAGCTATAATGATTGGTGCGCCCATTGTGGATGACACCACGGTCGAATTGCCATGGTCGACCAAGAAGTAGGTGGCAAACGGTCATTGGGAGCACATCACACTCCAAAGTGTCTTCATAAGCACCAATTTTGAAGGATACTTGGACCGTATGGTCGACTCGTAGTGCCGGAGTCACTTAGCCATTGAACCTTGTAGGGGTGCGGGTTCTTCCTCTTGACCAATTGAAGCTTGGAACATAATTCTTCACTTGCCAAGTTGTGACAACTACCTCCATCGATGATGACCTTGACGGACCTTCCATTGATGCCGGCCTTGGTGTGGAAGATGTGGTATCGTTGGTCTTCTTCTTGTTGATGTTGAAGTGTCAAGACTTTGGAGACAACGAGAGCGGGGCTCGAATCCTCATCACAAAAGACTTGATCATCTTCATCCTCGTTCATGCGCCGGTGCATGGACAATTGCTCAAGGGCTTCCATCTCCTCTTCACTCATTGAGTCATATGTACCATCGTCGTTGAGGATCATGGTGCGCTTATTCGTGCATTGGTAGGACTTGTGGCCTCGGCCGCCGCAAGTGAAACACTTGAAGGAGCTTGTTTTGATGGTCTCATCGGTTGGAGTAGATGATGAAGCATGCGGCTTGAAGTTGCTTGTCGTAGGAGGAAGACGACTTGAACTTGCCGAAGTTTTCTTGTAACTTGACTTGACGTCGGTGCTTTGAGAAGGTTTGGTTGATGTAGATGTTGGAGGAGTCGTTGAAGCTTGGGTGTTGGAGAAGCCGTAAGTCTTGGATGAGTACTTGGCGTACTTAAAGTCATCTTGCACTTGACGTTCCGCCTTGGTTGCTTGATGTACGAGCTCAATGAGGTTGGAATAGGGTTGGAAGTCGGCAATCTTGTTGATGGGATGATTGAGTCCATTCAAGAAACGTGCCATTGTTTGCTCATCATCTTCCGTGACATTGGCTGGAATCATGGCTATCTCCATTTCCTTGTAGTATTCTTCAACACTCTTTGTTCCTTGCTTGAGGAGTTGTAGCTTCTTAAAGAGATCGCGGTTGTAGTAGGTTGGTACAAAGCGTGCTCACATGACATCCTTCATTTGAGACCAAGTGGTGATTGGTGGTTCACCTCTTGCTTGACGGCGTTCAAGTACTTGTTCCCACCATATGAGCACATAATCTTGGAACTCAAGTGATGCCGTAGCAATCTTCATCTCTTCCTCATAGTTGTGCAAGCGGAAAATTTTGTCGACCTTCAATGCCCATGAGAGGTACTCTTCTGGATCATTGCTTCCATTGAACTTGGGCATTGTGAACTTGAGCTTGCCATAGTGTTGCTCTTCATTGTGTTGTTGGTGATGGTGATGGTGACGTCCTTGACGTGGAGGATTGTCATCCTCATGTTGCTATTGGCACGGATGAAGTCCATGATCAACTTGCTCTTGTTGTACTTGAGGTTGAGGTGGAGCTTGACGAGCTTGTTGAGGGCCTTGTGGAGCTTGACGTTGCACACGCGGTTGGTAGTTCCTCTCTTGGATTTCTTCTCGAAGGGCTTCCTCTTGATTGCGCCGCTCTCGATTGCGGTTGGCAATGGCTCGGCTCGAATCTTGAAGGGCACGTTGCGCCTCAAGAGCTTGCGCTTCATGTTGTTGTTGTTGAAGACGTTGAGCCTCGGCGTCTTGTTCCTCTTGGTGTAGACGTGCTCATTCTTCTTCTTGGTGCCTTAGTCGTTGCCTTTCTTGAGCTTGAGCAAAAAAGACTTGGTTTGATTGAGGACGAGGGATTTGCTCATCGACTTGTTCTTGTGAATGCTTCTCATGTAGCGGGTTCCGAGATGCATGCCGGTCTTGACGCGCAGCTCGACGAAGAGTGTTTGATGACGGTGTACTTGTGTCGGAGAAGGTGTCGTCGGAGTGTCGACTTGAGCGGCTCCGTCTTGAGTATGAAGAAGTGGAAGGACTCCGATTCCTCATCAAGGCGCGGATCTCATCCATTCTTGCATCATTCTCTTGCTTTTGAGCATTGAATTTGTTGTCGAAGTAGTCCCTCATTGCTTGTTGCTCTTGGTGCAATGCCTTTTGAGCTCCAAATAGGTGGTTCTTGGTGACGAATGATGACATGTCGTTGTCATTCTCGATGAGAGGTGCAGTGGTAGAAGAACTTGTCCTATCCATCATTTCAATAAAATGTAAGTGGTAGAAGGAAAAGAACGTGTACCAAATGTACCTTGACCGAAGTTGAAGGTGAATCAAGTTCACTCAAATGCGGACAATGAAATAGCACTGTTGGTACCAATTCTTGTCGGTTCTCACACCTACACACGTAAAAGCTTATGGTGGAGCTTGGTTAGGATGGTGGCACGAAATTTGATGCAATAGTAAGTGAGCTTCAATAATGTTGGAAAAGATTCACAAATTTGCAAATGCAACAAGTAGACCAAGCAAGTATGGGTACACGGAAACACACACGCAAATAGATAAATGGGATTGTGCAACCCAAAATTGAGCCAAAATGTGGGAAACCACGAAATGCTCTTGTTGCACAATACTAGAGAGACGCTAGCACGATTGCAAAATAGGCGGATACGCAAACTTGTGCACAACCTACTAGGAAAAAATGCAACTATCTCTATCCCAAATATGCTATATGTATGGTATTTCGGTGCAATGATCCAAGATGATCCAATATGACAATCTTAATGTATTATGATGCTATGGTTCTTGTTCATAAGCTCTTTGCTTATCTTTCCTCTTTGCTTAAAAGCTTGTGTGGCTCTTTCACTTTTGAGCTCTTTTCTCATGCAAAACTTCATGAACCAAGATAGCAATTATGTATGCGATGACAACTTTGTGACACACAAGTTGATCTCAAGATATGCACCACTATTGTATGGTATGTATGCTATGGAGTATGATCACTAATGTGCACAAGTCATGTTGCCTGCAATACTCAACGGCTAGTCTCGATAGGTAAGCTACGCAAAATGAGGCAATGTGGGTTATCAATGCAATTGCAAGTTATGACAAAGATGTCGTCGAAGTTACCGTCCTTGGTGATGATGAGACACTTGTGAAGATGAGCCTTGGTGGTGATGACGTCAACCTTACCTAGATAGCCGAAACACAAAAGGATACGGGACCCACAACTCAAAATCTCAAGGACCAAAATATGGCAAAAATCGTCATAGGAGGTAGCGGGGAAGATTTTGGTGTATGTGGGTTTGGAAGATGTGGTGGAATGTGGGGTTGTCGTGGTGGCCGAACTGTCAAACTTCAGTTTCGTCAGGGTTTCACGGACGTCCGGGCTTTTACGGTCGTCCGGACTTCGTCGGACGTCCGACCTTGTCCGGTCGTCCGGAGCCTGGGCAAAGATCGGGCTCGAGAAGAAGAACTGCGAGATTTTCCGAGGAAGAAGAAGATGGTGAGGTCGAAATCGAGTGATATGGTGGATGGAAAAGGGTGGGGAGGGTGGGGAAAGCTAGATCCACACGCAGAAACACAAATCCATGGACCAAATCCAACAAAATCGCAACTCACAAACAAATCACAAAAAAATTGGGGCTATTTTTGGTGGGGAATTTTTGGAATTAGGACGAAAACAACAAAATCAAGCTAGAAAACACAGGATAGGGGCTCCAAGACGTGATCAACGTGGCTCATGATACCAAGATGATGTAGGGTGGAACCCTAGATGGATGATCTTTCACGTTTGGAGTGGATCCTACAGGGAATCACGAAGAACACACGGAAGCACAAAGGGGAAACACGGGGAAAACGACATAGAATCAATCACATGAGTGCTAGATCACCGACAACATAGAGTGACATAAGATCAACAATCAACCAAGGTAAGGATACAAAGGAACAATTCTTCTCCGTACGGAGGTCTTGATGGTCTTCCCTAGAAAGGGGTCTTGAATCCGCTTGGGGGATCTTCTCCGAAGAGGTCCTGAGCTCCAAGGAGAAGTAGCCAAGTGGATGAGCAAGGCTCTCACACAAAATATGAGCTAAACCTATGCTACCCGTACCAGGAGGTGGGGCGTCCTATTTATAGTCTTAGTGCAAATGGAAGTCAAAACTAAGGGGTACAAGGGCTCCAGCCCGCATACACGGTCACTCAGGTGTCGGTCGTCCGGAGGCTCGGGACAGTCTGGACGTCTGGTCGGGCTCGGGCGTCTGTAGAATTAGCTCTGTCGTGGGCGCGTCGGACGTCCGGATGGGGTCGGTCATCCGGAGCTTCATGACGGTCCGGACGTCCGGAAGTCGTCGGTCGTCCGTAGACTCGGTTCGGGCGTGCATCGGTCGGACGTACGGAGGTCTCGGTCGTCCGTAGATTTGGTTCGTATGCCTAGCTATCGGACATCTGGAGGGCGTCGGTCATCCGTGGCCTGGGAGTCGTCGGACGTCCGGGCTTGGTCGGACATCCGATGTCTGTAGCTTCAGCAGCATCTCTTCTTCTTCAACATGCTTGGGGTCCTCGCCGTCTTGGCTCTTGCAAGTAGTAGATCCTTGGCTCACCTCCATGTACCTGATTACACATAGAGTCTCCAAATGAGGTAGTAGCCATGTCTCGTGAGTAGAAAGAGGGAGTTCGGAGAGGAGCGAGTTCACCTTATCTTCGATAGCCTTAGCTCGGGCTCTTGTCATGGGTCCAAGTGGTGTTGAGGGAGATGTAGGCACGTCCATGGGGATGAGCGAGGGATGCTCCGCATCAGACTCCCAAAAACTTTTTACATGCATGTTGTAGCCGGCTATTGCGACCTTTGAACGCGGAGCAGCCGCGTGCACCCGGAAGCGGCACGGGCGACGCTCTCTTGGCCGGCGCGCCGCTTCAATGCCAATGCCAGTGAGAGGTCGCGTCCGCTCTGGCTGGGAATGAATGCGGCACTGACCGTTTTGGGCGGGAAGCATGCGCGGGTGATGAAGAGGGTTCGGGTTGGTCAGGACCGGCCGTGGCAGCGGTCCGGACGTGCGCAAACAAGAGATGTTGTATGTTAATATTGCTGCATATATAATTAACAATGTAAATAATGTGGCAGTTGGACAAATATGATTGGAGATGGAGATGGAAATGGAATTTTACGTAAACACAGATATGCATGTCTATGTCTATGTGTGTGTGCGCGACGACTCTCGCGACCTGGAAGCGGGGGCGTGTTTTTGATCGGGTTTTCTTTCATGGTACGTTAGAAAATCAGTTTGTCTAATTCACATCTAGATGTTATTTAAGGATATCACATCTAAGCTCCCACAAGTATATAATGTAGCAACAAGAAACAAAAAAAACTAGGACAAAAAAAATAGACCACAAACAGAGTGGACATCAACTTAGATGTGACATAACTATGTCACATCTAGATGTGTCCTAGACAAACCCTTAAAAAATTGTCTGCTAGTTTTCGTTTCTTTTTTTGGGAACGCACGTATTCTATTTAAAACCACTGCTATGGAGAGATATTTTCTCCATTATAGCCTCTTGTTTGATAGAGTTTCTCGCGTCTCGCTCTCTCACCATCTCCATATCAAAACAAGAGGACAGTGTCCAATCTATCTCTCTCCTCACCGGTGGTCACAGATCGGTCAAATCCCGTCCGCTGCAGGAGGTGAGGAGGTGCAGCGTTGACGTTGTCGCCATCGGTGACGGGGGGGGGGGGGGGGGCAATGCGCATCGTCCTCTCGGAGCCGGCGCTGGCATGGACGAAGATCCTCCGCGCCCTTGTTCGCTACCGTCGTGTGGGCAGATCCCGCCTGCCCGCCTAAACGACATCTCGCCCACCTGAGGTATAACTTCTTGTACTGGTCCAGCTCCCCAGGTCGCTGCGTGCGGGTTTTCTTCTATGCGACTACTCCCCAGCTCCCCATGCATAGTAGCTAGGGTTCGTCAGCTGGTCCAACATCACCTACTAGTACTATTATAGAGGAAATGCCACACGAAAAGTTGTCCTGATTTATGCCTCGGTGGAGGTATACATGTTGTTTCGACAAAAAGTACATGGTCGTTGTGCGGTCATTGTCCATATGGTGGTAGTACTATCACTGGTTAAATGAAGAAATGCTTTTTTTCTCGGGTATCCTGGTTTAGTTCCCATCAAGATATAATTATGATGCTTCTATTTGTTGGTGTACTTTTCATTAACCCTTTTTTATATTTTGGAAATAGCGATGCGTGTCTCCATACCCGGGCATGTCTTCCTCAATTTTAGTGGAACTACACAAAATTGGATGGCCATTGTTGTTCTACCTCACTGTCCTCTGCCACGTGGTTCTTCCTTCCTCGAGCTTGATTACTGAGAAGAAACAGACCACAGTGAGGATTTGTCGAACTTCATAGGTGCCTCACACAAACTTGATGCCAAATGGATGATGCATCACCACGATGACCTATCGATTGTCATGGTCGCGCCTCATGGTTGCGTCGGCTGGTGAAGCTGATCGATTTTCAATGAAAAACAAGCTGTCTTCCATCAGTGCTCTTTGCTTGTTACGCACAAAGATGATATCCTTCATCGGTTCACCTTGGTTGCGTTGGAGACGCTGTCGTCTTTCACGTTGGTGCAATTTTATCACACAATTGGCTATGAACCAAATGTTTCCTCGAAGAAGGATCGACGTTGGTACTAAGAGCATAAGTTTTTGTATTGATTTCTAAGCCTTCTCACAACTTTGTCTCCAGCTCCCCTGTAATTTTATTTGTCCAGCTATTAACTTTGATTTAAAAAATGGTGTGGACTAAAAACCCGGATGGACGTAGTAGCCCTCCATTTTCATTTACTCCGTATATTAGATTTTACTGAAGTCAAACTTTGTAATACTCTCAAAACTTTCCGATAATTGAAATTAAAATTCTTTATTTGTACACACTCTCACACATTTCCGATAATTTGGCGCATGTGTGGTTGTTCACTTAAGGGAGGGTAGTGTACCACATGTGAACGACAGGAAGTGCGACCAGGACGCGTGGGCGTGGATCGTTAGTTCATCGGAAGTAGTACTAGTTTTCTTCACTGTACATTAAATAAAGAGTTTCATTTCATGCTTACACAATTTAAAACGATTGTTATGGAGAGAATAAGAAAACCACTCCACTATATATTAGTCGTATACACATGAGAGTACTATATGGACGCATCTTCATTGACATAGTGCACCTGCCTTTGGGTTTATGACAGGTGGGCCCAAAATGTGGCTGGCTCACCTATCATACAGCCAAAAGCGGATGGAGTGAAGGCACCGGAGCTCAGTCCGTACTACATTAGTATATATATAAGCGGTATCCTCAATTCTTGTTCGCTAGGGTTTGCACTCTCCACACGCTCGCCGCAATACATATATGTTACACGCTGGAGGCTTAGCATTCATTTGCTAGGGTTTGCTATATTCATAGTCTCTCACCCTCTCTTCACCAGATCTAAACAAGACTGCGTTGGCCTCTTATCTCTCTCTCCCCCCTCATAGCTGGTGAAGGAGGCGTCTGTATCCCGCCGCACCGGGAAGGGGAGGAGGTGCAGCGTTAACTCTAGCGCCTTCGGCGAGGGAGGCAATCCACTGGCGGCTGCACTGTTCTCTTTCACCCAGCGCCTGTGCGGGAGGGCCACCAACCCCTTCTTCCTCGCTGTCGTACGTAGTGTGGGCAGATCCGGCCTCCCGCCGCACGCCTTGCCACATCCCGATGACCCTAAGGTATAAGTTTCTTTTAAACGGTCATTGCTCTAGCTGCATGTGGATCTTTTTCGATCTGTAGTCGAATCTAGGTCTTGGTTCAAAGAGGAAAGAAAGGTGCGGTGGGGTGGATCATGAATCTAGGACGTGGTTCAGTGAGGAAAGGAGGGAGGAAAAGTAGTATAGGCTGGCTATCCAGCCGCTTTGTTGGTCGAAAAGGGAAAAAGGGGGTAACCCAGTACACACATCTGTAAGTAACCGACCTCTTTGTTTAAAAGGGAAAGGAACTGGGGGGTCGGGTTGTTTGTGCAGGACTAGATTTGCTGCCCTCACATAGGAAAAAAGTTCAAAGAGAACAAATATGGGACCAACACAGATATGCTGCTTGGCTACATACTCTGCATCACCCATTTATACGTGTGGACGCACATGGTGCTAGCATGTCCCATACAGCTATTTTGCTGTTGTTAATCTAAGAATGCCGCCGGAAAATTGAAGCAATGCCACCGTTAAAGGTAAATTACATTTTTTAACGAATGTTGTTTCAAGAGAGTGTCTCTGTTAATATGAATCAATGCAACCGTTTTAGAAATGCTACTATCCTACTTTGTTTTCCATCCAAGATAAGTTAGATGCTTCTTTCTGTCACCGTTTGTTTCATCCTCCTTTATCGTTGTTTCCTTTTTTGGCTCTGTTAAAACATGGGTATTGATTCAACTTGTTGCTATTGCGACATTTTGCTTCGCTACTCAAAACACTTATGTTTTAAGAGTGTTTTGTGCAGTTCAACTTGAATGTCACACCGGTGACTTTGCTTAATTTTGGTGGAACTGCACAAAAGGAGATCGAGATTTGTTTCCAGTGTTCCTGTCGAGTTGTTTCAAATCTTGGTCTCAACCACATGATATCTATTCAACTTGTTGCTATTGCGACATTTTTCTTCGCTACGCGAAACACTTTGCTTGATTTCAGTGCAACTGCACAAAATGATATCGGATTTCCTATTCATGTTAGCAGATTCATATTTTATCCTGGTGTTCTCATGAAAGGTCAGTATAGGCCTTCATCCACATGATTGTGTAGTGTGCTTTGAGATGTTGTGCTACTTGTATTGGTACTGTTTTAAATAAATGTTGAATTGAAGCTATTGTATTGCTGTCTTTTCCCATTAAGTAGTGAACAAAAATGGGACCAACCCAGACATGATGCTTGTTGCTTTGTTACAACAAACTCTGCATCACCCCCTTTATAAGTAGATGGAAGCACATATTTTTGTTGCGCCCACTCTCCCCTGGAACTGTTTGTGCTTTTTGTTAATCTAATGTCGGTGGTAAAATTAAGAAATGCCACTCTCAGAATTAATTAACCACTGAATCTTAGTTCAAAACTGCAACACTTGTTAGGAATGGTACTATCCTGCTTTGTAGTTCTTTCTACATGTTTAACCAAGGTATTGTTAAGATAATGTCTCTTTAAAAATGAATCAGTCGCATTGTTTTAGGAATGGTACTTTTCTGCTTTGTCGTTCTTTATACATGTTGAACCAAGGCATTCTTAAGATAATGTCTCAGTCAATATGAATGAATCACACTGATGGAGAATTGCTCCTCTCCTGCTTTGTTTCCCATTAAGACAAGTCATCAACCGTTATTTCTCAGTAATTGTTTCCCTTATACCTATTGTTGCTTACAGGGATATCAAAATTAAAGCTCGGTTTTATTCCGACTTTGATTTTAGTTGAACTGCACAAAAGGAGCCACTGTGTCCAAGGCAAACTGCTGCGTTACTGGGTCCAGTTGGTCGTTCCACTTTACAGAAAGAAGCAGTCACTAGATGCGGTACATTACATAAGGAATGACCAAGAAGCTTTACAGAGTATTATTAGACACCTAAGACATGACTAGTCTACAGAGACCATTGGCACTTTAACAACACGTGGAGTGCCCTGGGCAAAAAGTTCCCAAACAAGTACAAGAAGCTAAGACAGGACACAATCATAGGCATTACATATTTTGAATGGGAAAAGCTTGTCAAAGTTTAATCATTGATGTTAGCAAGAAGACGTTAGTTTAATATATTGGAATTGGAAAACCTTGTCAAAATTTGCTCATTGATGTTAGCAAGAAGATGTTAGTTTAATATATTGGAATTGGAAAACCTTGTCAAAATTTGCTCATTGATGTTAGCCAGAAGACATGCATTTGATATTTTTGAGTGGGACGCCCTTGCTGTGAGCAGCGTCGAGTGTTTTTCCTATTCTTGTGTTCAGTTTAGAAGTAAATAGTTACTCTGCTGAGATATTCCTGTGTTAAGAGTTTGTTCTGAATATTGTCTATGTAACCAGGCCTTGTGTTTGATTGCAAAGTTGAGCTTGGAATGTTGTGGCATGCGGCATCACGACCTGTTCACCGTGCCTCCTGAGAATAATGCTTCGTGATATTAGGACGTGATTGGATCGTCGTTTTCCAACCAATACCGCTTGTAAAACTGACGCTTGTAAATTAAAGCAGATGGTCTCGGGCGAAGGCACTTGGTTGGTTGATTTCGACTAGTAAAATATCGAAAGTACTTCACACATGATAAAAACGTTGAACGACACTCGAACGATTGCTAATCCAGCCGTTAGCTGCTGTTTCAGCCTTACCCATGGATGGCAAGATATGCACGTCGTGCATGTATCGTCTGGTAATGTCGTCCATATAGCAATGCTCGTAAAATATACATTGGTCTCTCAAATTACATGCGTAACCCGCCGGTTTTACTTACAGACCTCGGGCCTTCCGATGACGAGTAAATTACACTTGTATGTTAATTCAGGTTTGAAATAAACCAGAGCTCCCAAGCGCGGCCTTACCGTTTCATGCCGTCTCATTTTCTCGAAGGTGCTCATAGGTGTCCGATGATCCTGGCTTCCTGAATGAGCAGCGGGCGCTGTATCAGACCTCCGTAGGGCCCGCGAGGCCCTCTCTGTTGTCCTTCGAGTTGTAGCGCTCGCAGTGGCGCCGAGCATTGTTAACATGGTCAACAAACATGAGGATTCAGGAGATGACTTTATTTTTACTGGATGACACTAGGGACCCACTAGGGCCATAGCCGCACGTACGCAAGTGCCTCCTTATTATGTACAACTATATTTTTTTTGCTTTCTCCTGGTTTCCTGACATCATGGTCCCACACCATTGTCAACCTATGTAGTCAATATAAACGAGAGAATTGCACAAGGTGCGGCCGACAGCTGGGACCAAGCAGCTCGAGCAGTATTTGTGTTTTTGAGGCATGAGCACTGCAGAGTTTTTCTTGGCGATGATTTCGTTGTTCTTCAGAGGAGAGCAGGGTATTAGCTGGGCGGGCTGTGGCCCGTCTAGCCCAGGCTAGATATCTAGCCTAGATACTACTTTTTTCAAGATGAAAATAGCTAGCCCAGGTATACGTCTTTTTGAGGAATACCCAGGCAAGGTCAACTTGTTATTCTCCGCCCCGCTGGGCTGCAAATCTTTCCTAGGAGGGATTCATTAGGCTTAATAGGAAAATGGGATTTAAAAATAATAAATGGGATGTAATTATAAAAACTAGGCAGTAACTATAAAAAATGCACCAAACACGAAATTAGTTTATAAAATATTATTTATGGATTTTGAAAATCTTAAATTTTCATTGTTGCACGTGCAATGTTTTGTTGGATTTTTACGTAATACAAATTTATATTTAATCTGACTTGAAATTTCGGGATAAAAATATTTTGGATCCCATCAAAATGTGGGAAATTTTATTGAATTCTGTCTTCAACGGTTGGTTGAAATTATTAATCGTTGTCCTAGCTAGAAAATGGGTTGTACTTTTAACAAACTGTAAATGGGCTATTGTAAATTCCATTAGAATTCAAAAATGGGCTATACATTCTTACAAAACGCAAATGGGCTATAAGTTCTCTGCCACACACTTGTGGGCCTACTAAGTGACGCGTGCCCTAAAAAAATAAGTTGACACGTATGCAAGGCTTTGTCAACTTATTATAGTCAACACACGGTTCTAGCAGCAGTGGCCGTTGGATGTCTATCCAACGGATGTCGTGCTTCTTCTTCAATCTCGGATATTCTTAGCTTCGGCCGCCAAAAAAATGATTCCTCCCCCTGACATCTAGGGCGCACCGTTTCGGAGGCTGACCTGTGGCCTACTAAGTTGGAGCGTACCAAGGGCTTTGTCAACTTAGTCAATATAAACGATTCTAGCTTCAGTGACCGTACAATGTCCATCCAACGGCCATAGTGCTTCTTCAACCTCTGGTCTTCTTGGTCCAGCCGCCTAAAGCAGCGCCGATCGTGCCGCCTGCTCCTGCCTCCTGTGGCCGGCTGTGCTGCCGCAGAGGCCTCACCGCCCCCATACTACTCCCACCGCTGGCCAGGCCATCCCTCCACTCACCCACACCCCCTGTTATTCTGCGGCGACGGCTGCCTCAGACCGCAGCCGAACCAGTGAACCCTCGTACTCCTCTCTGCGCGGGCTTCCACTGTTGCATCTTCCCCGGCTCCGTGTCGTCCCCTTCCTAGGCGTCACCGTCGTCCACCGCCCTGGTGCTCTCGGCGCGGCGTGGTCAACGTGGTCAACGACTGACTTCCATCGTAAGAGTACTGTACGTGGAGAGGCTGACAGCTGGGTCCACCGCGGCCGCAAGGAAGTGCCTCCTTATTACGCGCAAAATAATTATTCCTCCACCTGACAGCAGGGACCCACCTGACGGGCCACCTTATTTTGCGAAAAAACATTTCCCCCCTGACTGCTGGTACCCACCGGACGGGCCACCGTATTTCACGGAAAAAACGTTCCCCCCGCTGTCAGCTCGTACCCACCGGAAGTGCCTCTTTATTATGCACAAAAAATGAATACTCCCCCTGCTAGCTGGGACTCACCTTGGTGGGAAGCTGACTTGTGGGCCTACTAAGTTGAGGAGACGGAGGGCTTTGTCAACTTAGTCAATATGAATGATTCTAGCTCCAGCGACCGTATGATGTCCATCCAACGGCCGTAGTGCTTCTTCAACCTCTGGTCTTCTTGCTCCAGCCGCCCAAAGCAGCGCCGGTCGTGCCACCTGCTCCTGCCTCTCGTGGCCGGCTATGCTACCGCGGAGGCCTCACCGCCTCCATACTACTCCCACCGCTGGCCAGGCCATCCCTCCACTCCACTCACCTACACCCCCTGTTATTCTGTGGCGACAGCAGCGCAGCCGAACCAATCAACCTCGTACTCCTCTCCGCGTGGGCATCCACTGCCATGTCTTCCCCGGCTCCGCATCGTCCCCTTCATAGGCCTTGCCGTCGTCCACCGCCGTGGTGCTCTCGGCGCGGCGTGGTCAATGTGGTCAATGACCGAATTCCATGGGAAGAATACTGTACGTGAAGAGGCTGACAGCTGGGTCCACGGCAGCCGCAAGGAAGTGCCTCCTTATTACACGGAAAATAATTATTCCTCCACCTGACAGCAGGGAGCCACCGGATGGGCCACTAGTATTTCGCGAAAAAAAACGTTTGCCCCTAACTGCTAGGACCCACCCGACGGGCCACCGTATTTCGCGAAAAAAACATTCCCCCTGCTGTCAGCTCGGACCCACCGGAAGTGCCTCTATATTACGCACAAAAAAATGAATACCCCCTGCTAGCTGGGACCGACCTTGGTGGGAGGCTGACTTGTGGGCCTACTAAGTTGACGGGGACTGAGGGCTTTGTCAACTTAGTGAATATAAACGATTCTAGCTCCAGTGACCGTACGATGTCCATCCAACGGCCGTAGTGCTTCTTCAACCTCTGGTCTTCTTGGTCCAGCTGCCCAAAGCAGCGCCGATCGTGCCGCATGCTCCTGCTTCCCGTGGCCGGATGTGCTGCCGCGGAGGCCTCACCGCCCCTACTATTCCCACCGCTGGCCAGGCCCTGCGGCGACGGCAGCCTCACACCGCAGCCAAACCAATGAACCCTCGTACTCCTCTCCGCGCAGGCTTCCACTGCTGCGTCTTCCCCGGCTCCCCGTCGTCCCCTTCCTAGGCCTCGCTGTCATCCACCGCCCTGGTTCTCTCGGAGCGGCATGGTCAACGTGGTCAAGGAACGACTTCCATCGGACGTGGACTGTATGTGGAGAGGCTAACAGCGGGGTCCACGACCGCAGCAAGGAAGTGCCTCCTTATTACGCGGAAAATAATTATTCCTCCACCTGACAGCGGGGACCCACCGGACGGGCCACCGTATTTCATGAAAAAAATGTTTCCCCCCTGACTGCTGGGACCCACCAGCTGCACCTTCGCACGCAATGAAGTGCGTTTCGGCAAAAAAACGATTCATCCCCCTGACTGCTGGGACCCACCAGCTACATCTTCGCACGCAAGGAAGTGCGTCCGGGAAAAAAAAGATTCGCCCCCCTGACTACTGGGACCCACCAGCTACATCTTCGCACGCAAGGAAGTGCGTCCTGTCAAAAAAAATGATTCGCCCCCCTGACTGCTGGGACCCACCAGCTACATCTTCGTAGGCAAGGAAGTGTGTCCGGGCAAAAAAAACGATTCGCCCCCTGACTGCTGGGACCCACCAGCTACATCTTCGCAGGCAAGGAAGTGCCTGACAGTCGGGACCCACCTGGTCGAAGCATACGTACGGTTGTCATTCTGGTCGGGAACGTGTACGTACATACTGGTCGATGTAGAGGTGCGCACGTGTCGTAGTAGAGGCGCGCACGTAGCATGTACACGTACGTACAGCGGTGAGGCTACAAGAAAGAAAATACGGCCACGTACGTACATATGGGCAGGGTCTCGAACGCCTACTCGCGCATAAGTACATGGCTGGGTCGAAACGGAGAAACAACGTCGTCGTCGTGTTCATGGGGAGGCATCGAAATGCGTCGTGTTCATGGGGAGGCAACGGAATGCGTCTAGTTCATCGGAAGGCAACGAAACGCGTGGGAGCCAACCGGCTGGGTCGGAACGGAATGTGTGGTCGTGTTCATCGGGAGGGCTTGGACGGAACAGGCGATGGAAACGATGCCTGGCGTACCGCAGAAGGGAGGAAACAGACCTCCTACGTTCGAAATGGGGGTCCTATTGATCGGGAGGGGTGTGGTGTACCGCAAAACGGAGGAAACAGACCTCCTACAGTCGAAACGGAGGTCCTGTTGATCGGGAGAGGTGTGGCGTACCACAAAACGGAGGAAACGGTCCTCCTACGTTCGAAACGGGGGTCCTGTTGATCGGGAAGGGTGTGGCGTACCGCAAAACGGATGAAACGGACTTGTGTTGGAGCGCTACGATCGAAACGGGGGTCCTGTTCATTGGAAGGGGTGTGGCGTACCGCAAAACGAGACTCCACGGGATACTGTTCATCTCCACCGTAGACCTCCTCCAGCCCCCACGGGTTACCGTCGTCCTCCTCCAGCCTCCACCGCGCGCTACTCCACCATCTACTGTTCAACCACCCCTCCACTGTCTACTGTTCATCCAGCCCTCCACCGTCTACTGTTCATCCAGCCCTCCACACCATGGGGTCCTGTTCAACCACCCCTCCACAACCACCCCTCCATCGTCTACTGTTCATCCAGCCCTCCACACCACGGGTTCCTGTTCATCCAGAGGCAACGCCACCGCTCACTGTTCATCCAAACCCCCCTGCAACACTCACTGTTCATCCAATCGATCGGCTTCAGTTAGCAGCAGTAGTGAAGGAATCGCTCCATCGGGTTCAGTTAATAGCCATCGATCGATCGCTCGGGTTCAGTAACGCGTAGCCTGCAGTGCAATCACTCGGGTTCAGTTAGAGCCCAACGCCTCGCTCGGGTTCAGTTAGAGCCAATGTCTCGCACACACGCGCGTAGCTGTAAGAGAGAAACGCGCATCGCTCTCCCACCGTAACCGGCAACTCCCAAAAATTTTCCTCCCCCTCGCTTCTACCACGGTTTTTCCGTCATGGACGGCCCAAAGAATGTCATGCAGCTGTGTCTCCGGCCCGCCCTGGACGAAAAGCCCATTTTCTGTCATGTTTTTTGTCATAGAAGTAGGAGCCCACCACATCTATGATGATACCGGGTTTTGTCACAACGTCATAGAAGTGTCATATGTATGACAGAAAAAAATTTCGTTCGGCCCAAAATGTCACGGATGTGTCTTTTTTTGTAGTGAGGTCAGCTGACAGCAGGTTGCACTAAAATTGACACTCGCAGCGGCTTCTTTCTCTGCCTGCATGGTGCGGCTATGCGCGTGTCGACGACGGATGGCGCAGTCGTAGGCATTGAAGGTGTTGTACAACGCAGCGGCGTCGAGGGCAGCGACAATGCCCGTGCCGCCGTGCTCACCGACAAGCCGACATGGATCAATTCAACACTCTTCCTCGAGCTGTATTGGAGCGACCAGCCGGAACCACGCGCTGGCTTAGTATGGCAACTGCCTCCGACGTGCTAGGCGAGGTAGGTGGAGCAGCGAGCTGCCTCGCTCGTAACTGTCGGGCTCGTTGGGCCACCCAGACGGCTATTATGTCGGAGAACTACTCTTCCTGCTCATCGAATGCCGCCAAAAGAGTGGAGAAAATGGTGGAAGGAGGAGCTTGGCTGGCGTCCTGCTCCTGAATGGACGTGTGTGGCCGGAGTGGGTTTCTCGCATTCCATGCGGGTTTCTCTATCTCTACTCTTATAAATCTCTACTCTTATAAAAAATAGAGTTGGTGATGATGGTGTGCCTGCCATCCTGCAATATGAGCCGTTTGATTTATATCTAATGGATAGAAAGGAAACAATGGAAATTTGGCAAAAAGATACCTACACCCACTCAACATTTGCAAATAAGTCCATCCCTTCTTCATCCTTTTCTCCCACAAGATAAACTACTCATACAAATGCATCTTGATGTTCCATGCAACACATGGGCATCTTCCTAGTAAATGTAGGTTTTTGAATGCGGCGAGGAGGCGGGTACAGCTGGGAGTGCTGCGGGTGGTGCCCTCGGCCAGTGCGCCGCTTCAAATGGCGGACGTAGTGAGAGGTCGCATCCGCCACCCCCTTGACTGTGGACCTTGACTGATTACGTCCGGCTTTGAGGACAACATTATCGTTGACGGTGTACGTCACCTTGTGTCCAGATCTGAGATGCCATGTGTACCAGATGAATGACTCCAAGTTCGACCACCGTGATGCTAGGTGTGAACCAAGGAACACTATTGGAGAGACCCCCCTCATAATTTTTCTACATTAGTCGTTTGATTCATAGGATAGAATGCTATAGGATTTTTTCCTTATGTAATCATGTTTTAATTGGCAATCTAGCATCCACTCCAACTTGTTTTTCACTTCCTTTGTTCCTACGAAGAGAGTACTTGCTCTAAATGATGTGCCACTGCAAGAGCCACCTATATTAATTAACCATGCTCTAAAAAGGTGGACCAGCTTTGGCTATAGTATACTATTGTGCTAGGTTAGTAGGTGACCTTGTGCTTGGCTCTTCACCTCTTCCAGAAGTCGAAAAATAATGATGGTACTACAGTAGTACTTCTGGCAATCTGACACCAAATGAACTGCTGCACGTCCCGCTTGTAAGCAAAAGTTTCTCCTCGTGCTGCGAGCCACCGCGCATGCTTTGGCGAGGGAGAAGGCATAGGCTAGTCATAGTGGTAAGTAACTTAGACTAGTAACATGTATGACTTACTTGTCTATGTTACTACCTTCATAGTGGAGTGTAACATATGTGGGGTAGTATCATTCAAGCCATCATTTATTAAGATGTAGACTCACTTTGCCTTGGGATGCATTATGTTACAGTAACAAATTATGTTAGTCCAAACACCTCTCTCCTCATTAATTACATGCACATAACCAAACTTTTCTTGGGATATATTATATTACTTGCTATGTTACTAGTACTAGAGGTGGAGTAGTGGTAGAGTAGTTTATATTTTCTCTGCATATAGTACCAGTTAGTCGTGCTTCAAAACTGAACGACACGCCATTAAAAAAAGAAAGTCGAGAAATAATGCGGCACTTCGGGCCAACACGGCCAGATCGCATTTTGCACAAGAAATGACACACCATGTTTCGTTGACATGTGGTCCCCTTCCAACATGTCAGTGAGATGACGTCGAGTCCTATTGTACAATTTCCAAACGGATGTCTATGTAGGCCGGGGCGCCTCTCCATGTACCGTGGCAACCGTCCATCGCCTCTTCGCCTTTCCCTCTCGATTTGGAACCAATGTCGCACGCTCTTACTCCCCCCTCCATTTGTCTTCACCCTTCCTTCTGCCATTGTTCAATCGTCTTCTCCATGGAGGTAACAAGCCGGAAACGACCCTGTTATTCTTGCCCCGATCTGAAAGATGACATGGTGGAGGAACTCATTGATCGGTGTGACGTCATCACCTCGGTTAGCATGGCAGGTTCGTTCAAGACCATTCTCGACTCAACTAATAAGATCATTACAAACAACCCAAGGGTCCAGGAGCAGTTTGATCTCCCTTATCTTCTTCACTATAAGCCTCTTTGCATGGGAGCGGACGACGGAAGCCTCGCCTTGTGCAAGTTGATGCCGCTTGATAATGATACATGTGATGTTAAGATTGCATCGCTTAAGGGCAAGTCCTGGGCTGCTGCAAATGGAGATTGGGTTGTTTATATTGGGTACAACTGCGAGTGGGAACTTGTGAATGTGTACACTCGTCAATGGATTCCACTTTCGAAAATCTCAGAGTGCCCTGAGGTTGAGCACATACATGATCTACGTACGTTCAAATACGATCATGGTGGCTGTCATCTACGGAAGATAGCAATTTGTCGAGTTCCCAACCGCTCTTGGGATTACAAGAAATATGAAGTTGTTGATATCTTCGATAAGCTTGTTGCCGTCGTCACTGCTTCCATGGCTCGTCCATGGATATTGCTCAAAAATCAATTTTTGTAAATGGATGAGTATTGTGATGCACTTGCATACGATCGTCTTGTGTTTGCTGCCACCACTCGTGGCACTGTTTTTGCATGGCATCCTTGTGGTTTCGGTACATTTGTCTTCCACCATAATTATAATTGTTTCATCCACATGCATGCGGGTTAGCAAGTTTCCCTTTACTAATTAACCTTCTTGTGTTTCCAAGGTCCTATTAACATTCCACCACCTATACTTGAAATAATTTATAACCATGGGGGAGATGACGATGGTGATGACCACGAGCATGAGGACGAGTAGAACCTATATACTCAGTGGCGCCTGGCAACTAATTCCGATGGATCACCTCTTCTTGTCTGTATATAGTGCGCTGAGATTGTTACTACTGAGGGAGCACATGTTGTCTCCCATGGTCTCCCTCTCCGGACCTATTCCAACACCCGTTGCAGGGTATTTGGGATGGATACTAGTTTGCTAGTGCCAACACCTTCTCCCTAGTTCAGTATTGATAGTCCTGGAGAAAACTCGCTCTTCCTTGGACAAAACTATACAATGATGGTGAAAGGCGATCCAGTTGCTATTGACACAACGTTACTACCATTTATGAGAAGCAACTGTATCTATACCTCATACATTGTGGTGGTTCCCTACCCTGGTCCGGATATATGCCGCTTCAGCCTGGATGATCAGTCTTGCGTTGCTCTCGATATTGACAATAGCCGGCTCTTCCTAGAGCACCTATGGTTCAAAGCAAGCATTTCCAACACCGAGGATTGGTTGAGCTGAAGTTCATTTAATTGCTTGTTATCTGTTGTGTGATGAAAACTTTAGTATTTGTAGAATGTTTTGTTGGAAATAATCTATAATCCAACATGTATCCTTGTTGTCGTTGTGTGTACATGACTTGTTGTACGTAATGAATGGTACATTTTCAAATACATGTCATAAACTCAATTTATGAATGGTTTTCGAGTCACTTCTTGGAGTGTGAGTACCGTAGTAGTATAGCCAACATCCGGTTAGTATATGAAGTTGCCACATCACATAGAGCCAACCTAATGTTGGAGTATGCTAGCCCTCGGCCGGCGCACCACTTCAAATGGCGGACGAAGTGAGAGGTCGCGTCCGCCCTTACCCCCTTGACCGTGGACCTTGACCATGTATGTACGGCTTTGAGGACAACATTATCCTTGACGGTGTACATCACCTTGTGTCCAGATCTGAGATGCCACGTGTACCAGATGAATGAATCCAAGTTTGACCACCGTGATTGCTAGGTGCGAGCCGAGGAACACTGTTGGAGAGACCCCCATCATAATTTTCCTACATTGGTAGTTTGACTCATAGGATAGAATGCTATAGGATTTTTTTCCTATGTAATCATGTTTTAATTGGCAATCTAGGATCCACTCCAACTTTTTTTTCACTTCCTTTGTTCCTACGAAGAGAGTACTTGCTCTAAATGATGTGCCACTACAAGAGCCGCCTATATTAATTAACCATGCTCTAAAAAGGTGGAACAACTTTGGCTATAGTATACTACTGTACTAGGTTAGTAGGTGACCTTGCGTTTGGCTCTTCTCCTCTTCTAGAAGTCGAACAATAATGATGGTACTACAGTAGTACTTCTAGCAATCTGACACCAAATGAACTGCTGCACGTCCACCGCTTGTAAGCAAAAGTTGCTCCTCATGCTATGAGCCACCACGCACGCATTGGCGAGGGAGAAGGCGTAGTAAGCAAGCTTCTTGTCGAGTTGACGGGACACATCAAAATTATTTAGTACTCTCTTCCAAAAGGGCCGACCATGTCCATGGCTACCATCCCATGCTCTGTCATTGAGTACGTGCACTATTCATGTGCCATCGAGGAGAAAAAATACTGCGTAGTACTAGATGCCATCGAAGTGCACGACTCACTTACGAACTAAATATCTCCATTTTCTTGCATGACACGTCCACCTTGATGCTAGATGTCCCGTGTGTCGGCAAAAGGATGAACAAAGCTCACGTCTTAAACAAAAGAGTGGAAGAACATAGATTCCCGACGACCGAGAAGGAGCAACAAACCTCGCGGTGGAGCGTCTGAACTCATAATATTTTATATTATTCAGCGATATAAAATCAACCAAGTCTCTCCATGTTCCTATACCATTCTATAGTATGAGAATAAGTTTGAATGTAAGCCATTGATTCACTCTATCCAATGGTCATAGTTGGAAAATCCAAACAAAACCAAGCATTGGATCAACTCTTTTAGCACTCGAATTGTTACCGCCTGCCCACCTAGCCCACCTATACATCTGCTCACGTGTGATGACCATAGGAGCTATCCACTCAGATTGTATGTTAAAACAATCGTGCAAACACGACCGATTATACTGTGAGTAGGTGACCATGCGCTTGGCTCTTCGCAAATTCCGGAATACGAACAATATGATGATGGTAGTACTACAGTATATATGTACTTCTGGCAATCTCACACCGAATGACTGTTGCACGTCCACTGCTTGTACTATAAAGCCCACTATAATTGTAAGCAGAAGGTTCTCCTCGTGTTGTGAGCAACCGCGCGTGCGTGGGCAAGGGAGAGGGCATAGCAAGCAAACTTCTCGTTGTTCTGCAAGTTGACGGGACACATCAAAGTTACTTATTTAGTCCATGGCTACCACCCCGTGCTCCGTCTATGTACATGATTCATGTGGCATCGAGGAGAAAAATTATTGCGTAGTACGTGCCATGAAGTGCACGACTCACTTACACACTGCTTATCTCCATTTTCTTGCATGACACATGCACCTTGATCCCGCGTGTTGGCAAAAGGATGAACAATGCTCACGTAAAAAAAAGAGTGGAAGAACATAGATCGAGAAGGAGCAAGGTACCTCGCGGTGGAGCGTGTGCACTCATAATATTTTATATTATTCAGTGATATAAAATCAACCAAATCTCTCGTCTAGCTGGTTCGCACGTTTCCCCCCTTTTTTGCCGCCTGCCCACCTATAGCACCGCCTCCCGACGGCCAATTCCTCTCCAAGCACCTAGGGAGGCGGTTGAACCGAACAAGTCAAAAGGGTGAGATAGCTGACTCTGGCAAAATAATTGACTACCACGTTGGCATACATGAGCATGGGGTCCACTTGTCAGAGTGTTGGACGTAGGAAGGAACACGAGACAAAATGCAGCCCGGCGGAAGGGTGCGAATCGATTGGCTCATGTGTGATGACCACTGGAGCAATCCACTCAGATTGTATTACGTTAAAAATTTCGTGCAAACACAGCTGGTTATACAGTGAGTAGGTGACCATGCGCTTGGCTCTTCGCCTCTTCCGGAAGTCGAATAATGATGATGGTACTACAGTATACTCCTACTTCCGCCAATCTGACACCGAATGAACTGCTGCACGTTCACCGCCTGTATTAAGCGCACTATGGTAAAGCAAAAGCTTCTCCTCGTCCTGCAAGCCACCGCGCGCGCGTGAGCAAGGGAGAGGTTGTACTGGTAGTAAGCAAAGGTTCTCCTTGTTTATTTTAAAAAAACATAACTTCTCCTCGTTTCCAAGTTGGTGGGACACATCAAAAGTAGTGTATTAGTCTCCAAAAAGGGCTGACCATGTACATGGCTACCATCTCGTGCTCTATCATTCAGTGCATGCACTATTCATGTTCCATTGAGAAAATAATGTTGCGTATGTGCCATCGAATAGATTAACTTAATTTATAAAAAATGCGCCACCGCGTCATGATTGAACTTTGATTCGTCCACGCGTGGTTCCCATGAACAACTACTACACTTGCCAAATTATCTGGTGAGCTTCCTCTTCGTACAGAAATGAGCTCGTCGTGTACCCGCGCGTGAGTATTTGGGAAAGAGGCAAAGAGTACCTGCGTCGGTGCCTGCACCTCTTCTCTTCATTCTCGTATTCCTTTTAAACACGATAGGCCAGTGTAGTTACATCATATATGGCCAACCCATGCTATCACCATATTTCTTGGCCTCCGTGCAACACCTAGCTGTAGTAATCCACCATCCAGTATCGCTTCTCTCTCCTCGTATCTCTCAAAGTGCGGCGGGCTAGCGATTTTGTCATCTATTGAGGTCGGTTAACTCATCACATCTTAGCGACATGACAAGAGCATTCTAAAAAAATTACTGTACTCCATTGTTATGCTAATAAGAGGAAGCACTTTGACCAGCGGACCAAACGAGACATGCGTGCCGTGCCATGAGTGGGTCCAGTTTCTTGTTTTGAACTTGTTTGGTGTAGTAGTAACACTTGGTTTTGACTATTGATATAAGATTTTATATAGGGCCTAATGTATTCTTCGAGGTTGCCTTTGACTATTGATAAGATTTATGTAATTTGCAAATTATATCATTCAAAGATCCTTTCACATTCCCTTTTAAAAAAAGACACTTTCACGTACGAATTTGACGGTATGCTTTGAGCAACTTGCATGTCCTATACTGCTCCTGTTTGGATACTCTAACTTAGCTAGAGGTTAGACTGACTTATGACTAACCCTGAACTAACTCTAGCCAAAGAGGTGTTTGGATGACAGGGTTAGATTGACAATAAATGCAGTTGATGGAGAGAGAAAAGTGATTTTTAGTGGGGCCATGAGAACTGGCTCCCATTAGCACCACTTGGCTAGCGGGATAGAGATCCAATTAGCACCTCTTGGGTGGGATAGTTTTTTTTTGGTGGGTTGTATGCAACTTGCTCCAATTTCTTTACTCTTATCTATACTACTATATAGTGTAGCAGTTTTGAAAGTTTGAATCCAAGCAATAGAATGCAATTTCTACCATTGATTGGACCCATCTGACGGCCCATGATGCTTGGATTTGTGGCTACAGTACAAAGCACATTTCTCTACGTTGTTCTAGAAACAACCGTAAATCAGCACTAACCTCTTCCTATTTTTAAAAAGAACGCACTAGCCCCTCACATCCCTCTTCCTATCATCAGGCGATAGACACGAAAAGCCATGTTTGGCGAGCAGTTCGAATCGCATCCATGACCAGTTCCGTTACCTAGCATGAGGCTGCCATTGATGAGTAGGAAGCGAAATGTACTACGTAATATATAAGAGGAGAACTTGTGCAGTTTGGTCTACCGCACATAATTCAGTCAAGCATGCGTTTACATGTGCGCAAACATGCGAAGCATGTGAAACTATATAACGAGTAAAAAACAGAGTTGGTGATGATGGTGTGCCTGCCATTCTGCAATATAGGCCGTCCAATTTATATCTGATGGATAGGAAGGAAACAATGGCAATTTTGCAAAAACATACCCACACCCCTCTCCACATTTGCAAATAAGGCCTTCCCTCGTTCATCCTTTTCTCCCACAAGATAAACTACTCATACAAATGCATCTTGATGTTCCGTGCAATGCATGGGCATCTTGCTAGTAACCCTCATGTTTCGATACTTTAGGGCTATTTCAACCCCAACTAGCTCAAACTAACTCTAACCCATGGATCCAAACAGGGCCAAAGTTAGTCTCGAAAAATGCATTAAGCCCTATATACACAGATAGACGGAGTACATGATACTAGCAAACGCTGACCATTAGTAGTAGTTTTTGTTGGTTTCAATTTTTGATTCAGTTGTTGTGCTGCTACCATCCAATATTCACATGTGGTTTTTTCTAGAATAAAAAAAGAGGTGGTACTTACTGTGGAAAGGTGAAGTGATGGTTAGTTCACCCGAGCAACTTGTTACTCTGGATTATTGGAGTAGCAGCGGATTCAACAAAGAGAGAAATGATGGTTGTTTCGTTCGAGCAACTTACTGCGGTGAAGGTGGGGCTCTGTGATTTGACTACTCACTCGTCATTATTACTGCAACGCAACAACCGGGGTGAATCTTCCATGCAGTTATGCACTCAATATTGCTGCATGCTAGGTGGAGCCGGATGAAGGATGTCCCACATGTCGGCAAAACAAAGTTTAATTGTTTCTGGCATTGCTATCAATCCTTCAGGATTTGTTTATATGTATGCATAATTTTCCAGCATGAGGCTGGTAATAGTGGGGAGTAACTTCGATACTAGGTAGTAAACATATGGATGGTAACATGTAAGTCTTCATTAATTGAGATATAGACTCATTTTACCTCGGGGTGTGTTATGTTACAGTAACATATTATGTTACCACAACCATCTCTTTCCTCATTAACTCCATGCCACATAAGCAATTTTTTCTTGGGATATGTTATGTTACTACTTATGTTACTCCAACTATGTCTAGCCTAATCAAAGTGTATTGTGATGCTATGAAGGTTTCAACTTAGGATTCATGTGTCCTCTTGCCTCAAGATTGTCTGGTTACAACATTCCATCATCAAATAGAAATGAAACAACCATGGCTGCTAATGCATCTCAATGGTTCGCAGATCAGCGACAATATTCACATCACAACTGAAGACAAAGTTGTGAGAAGGCATACAAATAAAGAAAAATATATAATTGATCGATTCTGTTCGTAGGCATGGCTCCATTTCCTGGGCACAGTGTTTTGGCAGCTAGTTTCACCTAGCTCTGTAGCCAAAAAATAGGTGTATGGAGCAACACCACAATCCGATCATTTTGTGCAGCTCCACTAAAATCGAGCTGATCATCCCTATTTGCAAAGATATTTAGTCAGTGTGATTACAATAATAGTGGAACCAGATGATGAAACATAACACACACAAATAGAAGCCGATCACCTCTGCGATCTCTCTTTAGGACTAACTACTTGTTGGAGAAGATTGGGCACGGAGTTGGACGAGGAGGATAGCAAAACCAATCTCCCTTTCTACAGTCCCATAGAAATGTAAAAACGTTGCCCGTGTGACATTTTGGCGGAACTGCACAAAACACTCTTAAGAAAAAAGTGATTTGTGCAGTTCACCAAAAGGTCACAATAGCAACTAGGTTAAATGGATAGCCCTGTTTGCAAAAGGAGGTAGAAAGGAAACAATTACTGTAACGCCCCAGATACAACTTTCCATATTCGTAACTCCAACTCTTGCCTTTTCCGGAGATGCGATATGTTATTTTCTCCGTGGTTGGGTTTTTGTCTTTTGTTTTGCATTTTGTTCATGTCATGCATCTCATCTCATAGCATCATACGCATTGCATCCACATGTTTTTCATAAAACTCGTTCCCGTTCGTAGTTGCCGCGTTCCCCTTGCCTTCTTTGACCGTCCCAAGACCAATCGGGTTTTTCGAGTCCCTCTTGTCGGACCACCTAACCCCCCTTGCCTCCATGGACTTTTGTCACACCACTCGCGCGCGTCCGAAACCTGTCCTGAACTCGACTCGGGTTGTCGTTACTGTTGGGTTCAATTCATCTTCAAAAGTCCTTGAAACATCTTCAGTTTCCCTTTGGACTTCCCAAGTCTATTTTATTCTCGTCCGTCAGATTTCAATCAGAAGATCCAAACTTCCCTCCTTTCCATATATATAGTCCATTCCTAGTCCATTTTGGATAGCCCTAGAAATCCTCCCCCTTGTCCTCCTAGCCGCCGTCACACTCCACCTGGTCGTCTCCCACCTCGGGATCCCCTCCCGATCCAAAAATCCTCCCTCATTTTCTTCATCGGCCCAACCAGCCGCAGCCTCCTCCTACCTCGATCTCCCCTGCCACTCAGTCCCGTCGATCGATCCATCCATCCCATCTCCGCTGTCGGACAACCAACTCCCTCCTTCCTCGGGATCCACCTAGATCTCGTTCGCTCCAGCCAGCGCAGCCAAGCCTCCACCTTCTCCTCCAAATTCCCACGCCGCTGTCACTTTCTCCATTTCCCTCGAGATCACCAGCAAGCCAAGCACTAGCGCTCACCTCTAGATCCACAAATCCATCCATCCTGCACCACCCCGCACGCATGTATTACGTTTGCCCGAGACCCCGAGTAGGAGCACCGGCTTCGTCTCCTTCGCTCGCTGGCCGCACCTCACCTCCTCCCGTGCGCCTCCATCTCGCGCAGCCAGCCGTGCCTTCCCGCCGGTGACAAGCAGCAGCACCCGAGCCCCTATGCCATGCTCCTCCTCTGCCCATGCGCCCGAGCTCGCCCGTCGTCACGCGCCTCCGCCACCACATCCTCGCCACCACGCCGGAGCAAGCCAGCAGGCAGCCCCCCCCGTCGCGCCCTCTCCTCCCTATCTTTCCTCCTCCTTCCCATTCTTCCCCTCCTCTCTCATTTTGTTTGCTCTCTATTTACCTGTCCAGGAACCCAGACAGCTGCCATGGCACCATGTAGCAGGTGCTCCGCCGCGCCCGTGCCCCGGATCCGGTGACCTCCGCCTCGGAGCCGCTGTCTCCGCCCGTTACCCCAACGGCGGCTCCCCACGTCAAGTCCTCGCGTCGCCGGAGCCTCTTCAGCACCTGCATAGGACCGCATCGACCTCCCCTGCTTCCTCTTGCATGTGTGTGCGTGCGTTGACCGCTGCCCCGAGCGGCTGCATGACCCTCCCGTCGCCCTGCCGCGTTGACCGCGTCAATCGCAAGGCCCAGCGCCCCTTCCAGCCACCCACTCCACAAACGGGCCGAAGCCCATGGGTGAGGCCACACCACAGCGCCCCTCCTCTATTTTTCCTCCTGTTGGGCCAACTTGATTCAACCCATCATGTTTTTTTTTCATGTCTGCGATTTTAGCTTTTTTCCAGAGAGCTGCTGTTTTACAGAAAAACCCTCCATGTTCATGCCTTAATAACTCCACAACCATGCATCGGATTAAAATGATTTAAACATGAAAAATGCTTAGAATTTTGTGTAGATTAATAATTTGCCGCTTTCATCCATGTTAAATATGTTTAAATATGATGTTTGATTAAACTTGCTCAAATGCCATGTTAAAATGATTTATTACATAACTAATTAATCGTAGCTCCAATTTTAATAAACCTTTATATGTAAATGGGGTGGAAAGATGCCTAGTTTAACATGGTGCACTCATCTTGCATTTTTAGCAACTCTAAAATATGGTATAGGGTAGAACAGTACCAAATTCATAAAATGCATACGAGGATTTTCTGGAATTGTGGTTTGTTCTTCCGGCCTCATTTAAACTTGCCTAGTTAGGTAGTTTCATTATGCTTCACCCCTTTCCATGTTTAACAACATTTAATATTGATGAGTAGCATAACCGAGAGAGAACTAAATAATATATGTGGTGTTTTGTCAATATGCAACTCGTTGCATATTGAGCTCCACTTAACTTGTAGTATTTTTTGTTGCACTTTGCCATGCCTCATTAAACCGGACATGCATCATACTTGATTGTGCATCATGCCATATCTTTGTGATGGTTGTTTACCATATTGTTTGCTTCTTTTCGGGTCCCTTCTCTTGTTAGCTTCGGTTTCGTTCCGGAGTTGTGAGGATTCGTTCGACTACGCCCGCTTGTCTTCTTCATGGACTCGTTCTTCTTCCTAGCATGATTTCAGGCAAGATGACCGTCACCTTGGATCTCATTACTATCATTGCCATGCTAGTTGCTTCGTTCTGTCGCTATGCTGCGCTTCCTATCACTTGTTCTTCAAGACTTCCCAAATTGCCATGAACCTCTAACCTTTTTCACCCTTCCTAGCAAACCGTTGTTTGGCTATGTTACCGCTTTGCTCACTCCCTCTTATAGTGTTGTTAGTTGTAGGTGAAGTTGAAGATTGCTCCATGGTGGACATGATTATGTTGGGATATCACAATATCTCTTATATTATTAATGCATCTATATACTTGGTAAAGGGTGGAAGGCTCGGCCTTATGCCTGGTGTTTTGTTCCACTCTTGCCGCCCTAGTTTCCGTCATACCGGTGTTATGTTCCCGGATTTTGCGTTCCTTACGCGGTTGGGTGATTTATGGGACCCCCTTGACAGTTCGCTTTCAATAAAACTCCTCCAGCAAGGCCCAACCTTGGTTTTACCATTTTCCTCACCTAGCCCTTTTTCCCTTGGGTTTCCGGAGCCCGAGGGTCATCTTTATTTACCCCCCCCCCCTGGCCAGTGCTCGTCGTGAGTGTTGGTCCAACCTGTCAGCCGCCGGTGGCCACCAGGGGCGACTCTGGGATGGCCTACCGGAAGTTTGGACAATCTGGTGTGCCCTGAGAACGAGATATGTGCAGCACCTATCCAGATTTGTCGGCACATTCAGGCGGCTTTGCTGGTCTTGTTTTACCATTGTCGAAAAGTCTTGTAAACTGGGATTCTGAGACTGATCGGGTCTTCCTAGAAGAAGGTATATCCTTCATTGATCGCGAGAGCTTATCATGGGCTAAGTTGGGACACCCCTGTAGGGTTTTAAACTTTTGAGAGTCGTGCCCGCGGTTATGTGGCAGATGGGAATTTGTTAATGTCCAGTTGTAGATAAATTGACACCAGATACGAATTAAAACGCATCAACCGCGTGTGTAGCCATGATGGTCTCTTCTCGGCGGAGTCCGGGAAGTGAACACGGTTTCTGTGTTATGATTGACGTAAGTAGGAGCTCAGGATCACTTCTTGATCATTACTAGTTGACGACCGTTCCTTTGCTTCTCTTCTCGCTCTTATTTGCGTATGTTAGCCACCATATCATGCTTAGTCGCTGCTGCAACCTCACCACTTTACCCCTTCCTTTCCCATTAAGCTTTGCTAGTCTTGATACCCATGGTAATGGGATTGCTGAGTCCTCGTGGCTCACAGATTACTACAACAACAGTTGCAGGTATAGGTTATGCGATGATCATGACGCGAGAGCGATGTTTGCTTGTTTTGGAGTTCTTCTTCTGCTTCTTCTTCGATCAGGGAATAGGTTCCAGGTCGGCAGCCTGGGCTAGCAGGGTGGATGTCGTTTGAGTTTCTGTTTGTGTTTCATCCGTAGTCGATGGTGCTCTTATGTAAGATGATGTTGTATTTGTGTGGCATTGTATGCCTCTTGTATGTATCCCCATCTATTATGTAATGTTGATGTAATGATATCCACCTTGCAAAAGCATTTCAATATGCGGGTCTATCCTTGGTGGGACCTTCGAGTTCCTTTTGGATAGGGTCGCATATTGGGCGTGACAAGTTGGTATCAGAGCCTCGACCGACCATAGGAGGCCCCTTGATTGTTGGCCGTTGTTGAGTCTAGAAGAAAACTATTTTGAGTCTTAGGATTATATATATCGGAGAGTAGGATTCTTTTTACTCCTCAGCCCCCTTCGTCGCTCTGGTGAGGCCTCCTGACGTAGATGTTTTGTCTTTCCTCTCCTGAAATTTCACTATTTTTTTAGGATCACGCGGGTATCTTGGAATCGTTCCGATGGTTTTGTGACGAGAACATTGTTCTTGGTGCCTCCTGACATTTAGGGGTTGTGGCAGTGTCCCGGGGAGTTGAGCTCCGAGGTGTTGTCGTCACAATTTTATCGTTGTAGTTCTGGAATACCTGAGTTTTGCCGACATCGAAAATCTCTTTTATGCAGTTGTTGGTGAGATAACCTCGACGCAACCCAGTACTGGGGAGTTCGGGAGTATTGCCATAGCTCGTATAATGGATGCTTTTCGAAGGTTGAGGTACACAATTTCCGGAGTTTTCTTGGTTATGTGTTGACGGATGGATACAGCTCGATGTAGGGATTGTTAGTTTGGGTGAGATATATTGCTTCCCCTGTATCCCCAACACCAGATTGCATAACCAGAAAGTTTCGGGAGTTTTATAGGTGGGAATTCAAGTAGCTCCTAGAATATCTTTCCGACAGATGCATGATATGGGATTGGGTAAATCTCTATCATATGTATTTGTTCTGGCTTATTTCTGCAAGCCAATCCTTTGTTTTGTTTTATTTGTGGTATTTGAGTTGCTTCAATGTCAAGTGTTGATTCCATACCTTATTCTGAGCGGTGTTCTCATATTCCTATGGGGATACTAATCCTTTTGATCATCGAGATTGTCATGTCAATTCTTTCCAACCGGTGTGCTTCTCTTCAAGTGGATCTGATCATTTCAACATTTGTGAGAGCAATTCTATGTTTTCTCAACGGTATCCGTTTCATCCGTCCCCAAGTTGTCTTTGTTTTCCCCACCCTCCCACCCTTTTTCTTCAAGGACTCAGATTTCTTAATCATGTATCGTTTTATTTGTGGGAAGTCTCTTCCTTCTTTTCCGTCAAGGTTCTTATCCGGTGATTCTCAAGAAGATGCTCAGGAAGCTTCAAGTTTATCATTCTTTGCTCTCTTTTCTTCTCCGGTGGATTCAGTTCAAGCTTTGTCGATCATATCCTTTCCTCATTTCAAATGTTTTCTCATGCCGGTGCACCTCTTAATCATCCACCTCTTGCTATTCATGGTTATCTGGAGTGCTGAAGATATCCCAGAAGATTCAAGTTTCTATTCGTAATCCTTTCAAGCTATTTCATGCCATTTAATTCAACCGGTGCAATCTCTCTTTTCAAGCAATCTTTTCAACGGTGTGTTTCTTTTCAGTGGGCCCTAACCAACAGGTCTTTTCCCAGGATCTTACCTGACTCTTCTAATTATTCAGGAGCTATTCCCAAATTCTTTTCAAAGTGCGACGTAAGAATGGATTCCATCAGTCATATGCGTTGTCCAAGATCGCTTTCAAATTCTTTTCATCTTTGGCTCAACCTTTTTCGTTTAATCCTTCCGAAGTGTCTCAACAATTCATGGTGGTGTTTCTCCTCGTCATTCTCGGATTTTGAAGACCGAAGAAGAGTTCCTCTTAAATCCTTACTAGTTCTTCCAAAGATGCGTAGTTCAAGTTCGATGCCATCCTCTCATAACTGTTTTCGATTGTGGGAATTCTTTTCACCCATCCGGAGCATTTCATGAGTTGTTTCCATTTCTTTCCTCCAAAGGCCGTCATGTCATAATTCTTCATTCTCAGCGTGTAGCTATCGTTCTCCAAATCTTACCGGTGAATCATTCAAATATCCTCTAATCAGTTCATGTTCTCTTCGTTCTCATGTATCTAAATCCCTTCAAGTATCTTCATTCTTTTTCAAATTCTTTCCAGTGAATTGTGCCTTTGCTACTTTCATTTTCAAATCTTACGGTGGTTCGTTCAAGATTTCACTTCCTTCACTATCATATCATTTCATTCGTTGTTTCCAATTCCACCGGTGGTTCCATCAATACCTTCTCAACTTTGTGCTATATCTCTCTTAATCCTTTCTACGAGAATAAGTAGTATGCCAAATCCATTGTTTCTCATCAATTTAATTGGTGGAGGATAAGCATAACATAATTCTTATTCTCATTTCATCGTGGTCAAGTTGATTGATTCTTTTCTTCCGGAAATTGTTCATGATGAAGTAATTCTCGGTTCTAGTGTTCATCTTTTCTTTCCGGAGTTCCAAGTTCTCTCGGTTATTTCATCGCGAAGCTCCACCTAAATTATTGCAAAGCTTCACCTTGTGTTTTCAACTTCTCTTTCTTTTTATCATCCTTTTATTACCGGAGTTCTTCATGGAGGCTCAACATGGTGGTTCGTCAAGGATTCTTTTAATTCTTCAATTGTTCTTAAAGATTTCTCTCAAAGTTATGACCCGCCAAGCTATACTATAAAATAAACATGGTGCCCAACACATGTTGTTTCTGAGGAGTTCAAGTATTCTTCTTTTGGAATTCTGAAATGCAATTCTTTCTACCTTATCTTTTGAGATGGTGTTATGTCATCCTTGGCAATTTCTCCTCGTGTTTCACGATTCACAAGTTTTCAAGACTGACATATTTAAATCCCTCATTTTCTGTTCGTTCAAGAGATCTTTTCAACCAATCAATCTTTTGTTGGAGTTATATTGGGTTATATTTGTGGTGATTACGCATGACCCAAGCTTGCTCTTTATCCTCTTGGTGGAAGAAGTTTTCATCTCTTCGTTGATCTCAAGCAAGCAATTGTTTTCGTTAGTGGCAGATTTTCACCTCATAGTCTTGAGATGTTTTCCATAATCCCACTACAAGCTTATTCTTTTCGTTGTTGGTTTTGCAACAACTCCATTATAACCTTCTTGGAAGGGTGCTTTCCAAGCTCATTTGTGGCAGAAGTTGGCATTTTCTCCTACATTCTGTTATTCCAATGATCTATCTTCTATTCTTTCTTCCGGAGGCATTGTGATGGTGCTCTTTTCACTCATCATCTCGAATTGTGAGGATCGTGTTCTTTTCTTGCTTATCCATTTAACCGGAGTGTTGTATCATCTCTTCAATATCTTTTCATCTCATCAAGTTTTCTTCTCTTTTCTACCGGAGTGCTGTCCAAATTCTGTCATTCTTGTTCCTTGGCTATCTCATTATACCGAGGTGGTCATATTCTTTTCGTTCGTGAAGCTCTTATTTCCATGTCTTTCAACCTTCAAGTTCTCATAATACTCCTTGTTCCTCTTTTCTACCGGATTGTTTGCAATCTCGTTCATCTCTGTTGTACTCTTTCTTTTAAATTGCTCAACCTCTCAAGGTTCATGGTTTCACTCATTTGTCGAAGAAGCAACTTAGTTTTACCTCTTATCATCCTCTTCCTTTTCCCTCCGGTGCCATCCTAGATCTCGGGACGAGATCCTCTCGTAGTGGTGGAGTGTTGTAACGCCCCGGATACAACTTTCCATATTCGTAACTCCAACTCTTTCCTTTTCCGGAGATGTGATATGTTATTTTCTCCGTGGTTGGGTTTTTGTCTTTTGTTTTGCATTTTGTTCATGTCATGCATCTCATCTCATAGCATCATGCGCATTGCATCCGCATGTTTTTCATAAAACTCGTTCCCGTTCGTAGTTGCCGCGTTCCCCTTGCCTTCTTTGACCTTCCGGAGACAAATCTGGTTTTTTGAGTCCCTCTTGTCGAACCACCTAACCCCCCTTGCCTCCATGGACTTTTGTCACACCTCTCGCGCATGTCCGAAACCTGTCCTGAACCCGACTCGGGTTGTCATTACTGTTGGGTTCAATTCATCTTCAAAAGTCGATGAAACATCTTCCGTTTCCCTTTGGACTTCCCAAGTCTATTTTATTCTCGTCCGTCAGATTTCAATCAGAAGATCCAAACTTCCCTCCTTTCCATATATATAGTCTATTCCTAGTCCATTTTGGATAGCCCTAGAAATCCTCCCCCTTGTCCTCCTAGCCGCCGCCACACTCCACCTGGTCGTCTCCCACCTCGGGATCCCCTCCCGATCCAAAAATCCTCCCTCATTTTCTTCATCGGCCCAACCAGCCGCAGCCTCCTCCTACCTCGATCTCCCCTGCCACTCAGTCCCGTCGATCGATCCATCCATCCCGTCTCCGCCGCCGGCTGACCAACTCCCTCCTTCCTCGGGATCCTCCCAGATCTCGTTCACTCTAGCCAGCGTAGCCAAGCCTCCACGTTCTCCTCCAAATTCCCACGCCGCTGTCACCTACTCCATTTCCCTCGGGATCACCAGCAAGCCAACCACTAGCACTCACCTCCAGATCCACAAATCCATCCATCCTGCAGCCATCCCGCGCGCATGTAGTACGTTTGCCCGAGACCCCGAGCAGGAGCGCCGGCTTCATCTCCTCCGCCCGCTGGCCGCACCTCACCTCCTCCCGTGCGACTCCATCTCGCGCAGCCAGCCGTGCCTTCCCGCCAGCGACGAGCAGCAGCACCCGAGCCCCTGTGCCATGCTCCTCCTCTGCCCATGCGCCCGAGCTCGCCCGTCGTCGCGCGCCTCCGCCACCACGTCCTTGCCACCACGCCAGAGCAAGCCAGCAGGTAGCCCCCCCGTCGCGCCCTCTCCTCCCTGTCTTTCCTCCTCCTTCCCATTCTTCCCCTCCTCTCTCATTTTGTTTCCTCTCTCTCTCCCTGTCCAGGAACCCGGAGAGCAGCCATGGCGCCATGTAGCAGGTGCTCCGCCGTGCTCGTGCTCCGGATCCGGTGACCTCCGCCTCGGAGCCGCTGTCTCCGCCCGTTTCCCCGACGGCTGCTCCCCCAGTCAAGTCCTCGCGTCGCCGGAGCCTCTTCAGCACCCGCGCAGGACCGTATCGACCTCCCATGCTTCCTCTTGCCTGTGCGTGCGTACGTTGACCGCTGCCCCGAGCAGCTGCACAATCCTCCCATCGCCCTGCCGTGTTGACCACGTCAATCGCAAGGCCCAGTGCACCTTCCAGCCACCCACTCCACAAACGGGTCGAAGCCCATGGGTGAGGCCACACCCCAACGCCCCTCCTCTATTGTTACAACTGTTGTGCTAGCTTGATTCAGCCCGTCATGTTTTTTTTTCATGTCTGCGATTTTAGCTTTTTTCCAGAGAGCTGTTGTTTTACAAAAAAACCCTCCATGTTCATGCCTTAATAACTCCACAACCATGCATCGGATTAAAATGATTTAAACATGCAAAATGCTTAGAATTTTGTGTAGATTAATAATTTGCCACTTTCATCCATGTTAAATATGTTTAAATATGTTGTTTGATTAAACTTGCTCAAATGCCATGTTAAAATGATTTATTACATAACTAATTAACCGTAGCTCGAATTTTAATAAACTTTATATGTAAATGGGGTGGAAAAATGCCTAGTTTAACATGGTGCACTCATCTTGCATAAGAGGATTTTCTGGATATGGTTTAGGGCAGAACAGTACTAAATTCATAATATGCATACGAGGATTTTCTGGAATTGTTGTTTGTTCTTCCAGCCTCATTTAAACTTGCCTAGTTAGGTAGTTTCATTATGCTTCACCCCTTGCCATGTTTAACAACATTTAATATTGATGAGTAGCATAACCGAGAGAGAACTAAATAATTGATGTGGTGTTTTGTCAATATGCAACTCGTTGCATATTGAGCTCCACTTAACTTGTAGTATTGTTTGTTGCACTTTGCCATGCCTCATTAAACCGAACATGCATCATACTTGATTATGCATCATGCCATGTCTTTGTGATGGTTGTTTACCATATTGTTTGCTTCTTTCCGGGTTGCTTCTCTCGTTAGCTTCGGTTTCGTTCCGGAGTTGTGAGGATTCGTTCGACTATGCCCGTTCGTCTTCTTCATGGACTCGTTCTTCTTCCTAGCGGGATTTCAGGCAAGATGACCGTCACCTTGGATCTCATTACTATCATTGCTATGCTAGTTGCTTTGTTCTATCTCTATGCTGCGCTTCCTATCACTTATTCTTCAAGCCTTCCCAAATTGCCATGAACCTCTAACCTTTTTCACCCTTCCTAGCAAACCGTTGTTTGGCTATGTTACCGCTTTGCTCAGCCCCTCTTATAGCATTGTTAGTTGTAGGTGAAGTTGAAGATTGCTCCATGGTGGACAGGATTATGTTGGGATATCAAAATATCTCTTATATATTAAATGCATCTATATACTTGGTAAAGGGTGGAAGGCTCGGCCTTATGCCTAGTGTTTTGTTCCACTCTTGCCGCCCTAGTTTCCGTCATACCGGTGTTATGTTCCCGGATTTTGCGTTCCTTACGTGGCTGGGTGATTTATGGGACCCCCTTGACAGTTTGCTTTGAATAAAACTCCTCCAGCAAGGCCCAACCTTGGTTTTACCATTTGTCTCACCTAGCCCTTTTTCCCTTGGGTTTCCGGAGCCCGAGGGTCATCTTTATTTACCCCCCCCCCCCGGGCAGTGCTCGTCGTGAGTGTTGGTCCAACCTGTCAGCCGCCGGTGGCCACCAGGGGCAATTCTGGGATGGCCTACTGGAAGTTTGGACAATCCGGTGTGCCCTGAGAGCGAGCTATGTGCAGCTCCTATCAAGATTTGTCGGCACATTCGGGTGGCTTTGCTGGTCTTGTTTTACCATTGCCGAAAAGTCTTGTAAACCGGGATTCCGAGACTGATCGGGTCTTCCTGGGAGAAGGTATATCCTTCATTGATCGCGAGAGCTTATCATGGGCTAAGTTGGGACGCCCCTGCAGGGTTTTAAACTTTCGAGAGCCGTGCCTGTGGTTGTGTGGCAGATGGGAATTTGTTAATGTTCGGTTGTAGATAACTTGACACTAGATACGAATTCAAACGCATCAACCGCGTGTGTAGCCGTGATGGTCTCTTCTCGGCGGAGTCCGGGAAGTGAACACGGTTTCTGTGTTATGATTGACGTAAGTAGGAGCTCAGGATCACTTCTTGATCATTACTAGTTGACGACCGTTCCTTTGCTTCTCTTCTTGCTCTTATTTGCGTATGTTAGCCACCATATCATGCTTAGTCGCTGCTGCAACCTCACCACTTTACCCCTTCCTTTCCCATTAAGCTTTGTTAGTCTTGATACCCATGGTAATGGGATTGCTGAGTCCTTGTGGCTCACAGATTACTACAACAACAGTTGCAGGTACAGGTTATGTGATGATCATGACGCGAGAGCGATGTTTGCCTGTTTTGGAGTTCTTCTTCTGCTTCTTCTTCGATCAGGGAATAGGTTCCAGGTCGGCAGCCTGGGCTAGCAGGGTGGATGTCGTTTGAGTTTCTGTTTGTGTTTCATCCGTAGTAGATGGTGCTCTTATGTAAGATGATGTTGTATTTGTGTGGCATTGTATGCCTCTTGTATGTATCCCCATCTATTATGTAATGTTGATGTAATGATATCCACCTTGCAAAAGCATTTCAATATGCGGGTCTATCCTTGGTGGGACCTTCAAGTTCCTTTTGGATAGGGTCGCATATTGGGCGTGACAATTACTGCCCAATAACACGAGTTGAAGACACATACACCAACAAAAAATAAACATATTCCATGTAATATGGAAAAGATAGCAGCATGGTGGTTTTATCAAAAACGGTTTGAGGATGAGATTGCAAGATGGGAAGTACGCCGGATGAGATACATTTTAAGCAAACAACTAAAGAAGATCCACATGCAGCAACATGGGAAGATGGGCAGTGGAGCAAGGCCGGAGGAAGTTGTACCTGAGGGTCGTCGGTATGCAACTAGGAGGGCATCGGCGGCCGGGGTCTGCCCATACCGCGGCAGCGAGCAAGTGGCGAAGGCCCTACCACGCCGGAGCTTGGTCAGAGAGAACGGTGGGTACCGCAGATCGAGACGTGCTGCCTCGACGCCGTCGAACGGAGAAACGATGCACATCCTCCCTTTCCGCCGGCGGACGGGATGCATCCGGATTAGTGACCAACGGTGAGAGAGAGAGGCCACCGCCGCCTTGTGTGAGATAGTGTGACGAGAGACAAACCCCGGCAGGCAGCATCCATTGTATATAGTGGAGTGGGTTTTTCCTTTTTCTCGATGACAATCATTTTATATTCTGTACATGCCATTGAGGAATATAACTTTATTTAATACTAATGCGTCAAGTCAAACTTTGTTCCGTCTATGCATGGTACAGGACCCTCCTTCAAGTAAACAACTGCTACACACATCAAATGAACTCCACCGTGTACCCGCGCGGTTGTGGCCGGGAACGAGACGTGAGTACGTGCGTCGTGTGCGCACCTCTTGTTTAGGTGCAGGTATGTACGTGGGTGGGTGTGAGAGAGATGGTTTGTGCGAAACAGAGGCAATGTGTTGATGATATCTCAATCAAAAAATGTAACATATGCAATGTGTGTGAAACAGAGTCATGGATATATCATATATAGAGGAAGCGATCCACGAGAAGATAGTGGAGGGATCATCGGCATGAGAAATCGATAGAATCAATAATAGGGATGAAGTGTGCGGGTGCGCGATCAATAAAGAGTGCCATCGAATTTGTGTTTGCCCACGTCAAAGATATAGGGTGGCTGGCCTACTAGAATGTGAGAGGGTAGAGGTGTAGTTTTTCTCTGTGGCATGGATACCTACCTACAATGTTCGACTATCGGTGTGGGGGGGGGCAGGGGGAGGGGGGAGGGGGCTGAGACCTAACTATAGAGAGGTAGATCGACTAGTATATGTGTGGAGAAGGAGAGAGACTTATCTATGTATCATGGAAGATCGATCGACATCCTTGCATATGTTTAGCAAACGAATAAGGTTGGGAGAAAGACAAAGGTAGAGTGTCGGAGGGTTGGTGGTGGAGTTGCTTCTCACAAATGGTGGGAGAGGCCTGCTAGACAAACGGAGGGTACGAGTGCAATATCAATAAGAGAGGGGATGTATGTCTATCTATGCACGTGCGTGTGAGAGACGGGTTGGGAGGTATGCAAGGATGATGAGGGGGGCGATATGGTTGTGGTAAGCGGACGTAACTACATAGGAAGATCAACCATCGTGTGTCCGAGAAAGGGAGAGACATAACTAGTGAGGTAAGTCGATCGGTGTGTGGGGAAAAAGAATTATAGTCGACCTAGCTAGCTATATGTAGGGAGATCGGTATGTATACATGCATGCATGTGTTAGAAGCAAATAACGTACGGAGAGACGGACATGTGGAGAGGGGTGCGGCTAGGAGGTGGTGCGAGAGGCCTACTATTTCGAGGGGGAAGGAGTGTGTGAGTATGAGATCGATGAAAAGAGGGACGGGAGTGTGCACCCGCGTGGAACCGTATTGGACATAGGGGGGCATGGACGGTGAGAATAAAAGAGGGGAAGTGTGTGTTTGTGGTAGGCACACTTGGCTACAGAGGTATATCGACCGGTGTGTGCTGGAATGAAGGAACCAGGAGGCCTACTTACACCATGGGTGAACGACCTAAAGAGAAACCAATGTGCGCGATGGAGGGGACGTTGTGGGAGGGTGAGAGGGGGGCGGGCGTGTGCATATGCACGATAGAAAGTTAGCGCTAGCTAGCTACAAAGAGAAGAGGATCGTGAAGGTGTAAAAGACGAATAGAGATCATAATTCATTACAAAAAAAGTGGATTCAGATATTTGAAGAAGATATCATAGTGTTTTAAATCGACGCATGCATGAATATATATATATATTGATGATATGCATGGTGTGGTTATTAACATGTTATACTACATATAATATATAGAACATTGATTCTAATTTGGGAGAATGTGTGGCTTTTGTAGCTCAGGGCTAAATACTTGTCATAATGTAGGGGGCAGGGGACTATACCATGTGTGATAAACATGGTGTACATATGGAACATGGTTTAGATCATGAGTATCAAGTTAGTACATTAAATGTACTATTATTTGGAATCAAAATTAAGTGTGTTAAAAAATTTGAATTCGAGTTCATATCTATCTCTATAGTAATCATGTGGTGTGTTTTTAAGATAATACACGAATCATGGTTTAAGTTGGCAACAATCATGATTGTAGATTCTTATTCAAATAGAGAAACGAATTCAAATCTAGTTCAAATTGCACTAAAATGTTGGTATGAGTAGGTTACATGCATTATACAGACATCGAAAAAATTTAATTGGACATAAGATGGATTCATACGTAGCTTGGAATAGCATTTGTACAGTAAAATAGGACAAGACTCTCTCTTTGTGTGGTGTGAATAGCTTTATTCTTTTTTTCCATTTTTTTCATTGAGAGAAGTGCGAATTGATTTGGTACATACAATATTACACGTTAGGCTTGTCCCTAAAATTCAACCCACGCCTTGTTATATCCTGAAAATTCAGATACCGTGCTCCCAAGACAGGCACCTTCACAACCCGCGCCTTGCTATCCCAAAATTACAACATGCGCAAAAACTCCCTCCAGCTGCCAAATCCCAACATGTGAAATCCCCCTTCTAACCTTCAGCCGAAAGGGCCGCTAGTTCAAATCGGTGGGGGTACTTTTGTAACACACCCTACATTTGACAAGCGCGTCCCTGAGTCATGGTTCGCCCCTCCCATCGCCTCCTTTTCGCCATTCGAAATCCCAGGCCGCCATATCCTCACTGTTCCAGCCGCGAAACCCCACCCTCCTCCATCCGCCACCTCACCACTGTCCAGCCGGAGCCTCTTCCCCGACGACGTCGTCCACCGCAACAGCTCAACGTCCCTCATCCACCTCCCCAGATGAGGATCCGTCATCCCGCCAGTTCAGCCGGCCCGTCCTCCACCACCAAGGAGCTGCTCCGACGATCGCCTCGTCTATCTCGGCTGCTCCATCCCCATAGTGCCACCTTAACCTGCTCCACTGGAACCACATCATCCTCACTGACTCCTTGGAAGAAGACGAGGCCTACTCGGCGCCACCAAGGAGGTTGTACACTCATCGCATTGCACCTTCTCCTTAACTTGACCTCTCGGCACCGACGGTGCTCCAGCCTGCACCCCCATGGCGTGGCTACCTCAAAGCCAGCATCGTGTGTGACATCTCCACGGCGGCTCTCCCCTAGCTCGAGGCCCCTTCGGCGGCAACATCCATACTAGTCGGATCTGCTGCTGCTGCTCCGGCTCTCGCTCGCTCGCTCGCGCTACTGCTGCTGCTGCTCCGGCGCTCGATCTCACCGCTGTTGCTACTGCTGCTCCGGACCTCGGTCGCATTGCTGCTGCTGCTGCTGCTGCTCCGGCCCTCGCTTGCTCGCTCGCTCGCGCTGCTGCTCTGCTCTCCCCCTCGCTCGTGCTACTGCTCTGCTCTTGTTCTCGCTCACACTGCTGATGCTGGTACACGGGCTGCTGCAGCTACACGAGTTGCTGATCTGGATCTAGTTCGCGCTGCTCCTCCAGGCGCTGCTGCTCCAGCTACGATCTGCTATTGTGTTCCCCGTTGATCGCCTGCTGATTTAGATCACTGTTTCTCTACTACTAGTGCTCGAGCGGCCTAAACCACATGTGAAGTGCCTCTCTGCTAACAGTGCGTTCAGTTTCGACAGTAACATTTAGATTCCACAGTAAATTTCAATTTCGACAGTTAAGTCCAGAGTCAACAGTTTTTACCTCATCTGTTGTAGTCAGGTATTTTTTGGTGATGTAAATTTTACATCTATCACTTTTTGGTAATGTATTTTACATCATCTATTGGAGATGCTGTTAGAATCCCACTTGAGATTAACGATGTCTATCTTGTACTGCTTCAGCCTCGACGTCTTATGGCTCGCCGCAACTGCTCCAACCATGGAACCATCCATCGCAACAGAGTAGTGCCCTGGATGCCGTCTACAGATTCCTCAGATCTTCCTCCACACCTCCGGCAGCCACCTCTGCCTCAAATTCTTCGGCGACCAACCCAATGATGTCAAGGTCGACACGGCTATGACAAAGAGGTTGTGCACTAGTCGCATCACTTATTACTCTACATTCATGTCCATCCATTAGGGCTAGTTTGGTTCAAAGGAAAAATTGAAGGAAAAACATAGCAATAGGAAATTTTCCTATGGCACTCTACTATTCAATTATTCATGCATTTTGTTGATAGGAATGGAGCAAAACATCCACCTGAACCTACTTTTCAAAATCCTATGCATCAAAACTAGACCAAGTGCATTAGTGGAAGAATAGCATTCTAACTATACACGCTTTCATATGGTTTCACTTTAATTTGGCCATGTTTCTTTGCATTCCACTGCTCTTCCAATTCCTGTGAACCGAACACCCAAGTTGACAGAAATCCCGTGTTTACAGATGCTCTATTTCCCACGTGCATTCCTATCATATTCCTGTGTTTTTCCTATCCCTGTGTTATTAGAATTCTGCAAGCCAAAGGAGCCCTTACAGAATTACTTCAGTTACACGTAGGTGTCAAAGAAAACTTTGTGTTGTTTTTCCTGCTCCTGCTGTGACGTCGTCCACCTCACCCGAGCTGCTCCATCGATAGAAGCATCCACCAAACCAGAAATCATGACTCCTGACCGTCTTTCGCCACCTCAGATCTCCTTCCCTGCCGCCGGCACCCACCACAATGGCATCACCATCATCAACTCAGCAGATGAACCTGAGGAGTACAAGGTCCACAAGAGAGGTCGCACTCTTTTGTTTCTGCTTATATTATGCATTGCTTAATATTACCTGCTACTTTATCATCCTATTCACCTCTTAGACTCCAAGTCAGGTCCAAATTAATGTTCAACTTGAGTTTTAAAATTAATTGTGGGGCACATATCGAGGCAGCAATGAATAATATATCTGCCTATGTTGTTCATCTTGGGTGGGAAAGAAATATTAAAGCAATCATCGTCTGTCTTTTTATTGAAATAAAGCTATCATCAGCCTGCTATCATTATTTTTGGATCCATCCACTGGCTGTTACCATCACTCTAGATTTCTGCATGTTGTCCTTACATAATCTCACTATATATTTTTCATATGCATGTCAGATATTTTACACAGTCATGCTGAACATGTAGAGAAAAAGAGAAGAGTTTTGCGCGGCAATACAATGTTATACAGACATCGCTCCATGGTGGGTTCAATGGCAAACCCTCCCCCTCCCCAGACTATAATCCAGAGGAAGATATCTGTTCTGAGGCGAATTCAGACGCAGCTGACCACTCCTATTTACTCCCCAAGGTGTTTGCTCTAACTTGACATAATGATGTTAGTCATATCATGCATATGTTGCCTTGCAGTGCCTACTTTTGACATCATATATGTCATCTGCATAGTTTACACATGTTCTGTAATGCCACCTATTTAGTTTCTATATCATATATGGGAATTATGCAGTCTCATCGCTTTTAGCCAGCCATAATATATGTGAAATATGCAATGCCATCCTGTTTAACCAGGCATCATATATTTGAATGACATCTTGCCCATCTTTTTCTTCATTACATTTCCATTTGTCGACAATGTTTGTACATTAAATTACTCTTCCTGTGAATCAACCATTTGAGTGGGTGATGGAAAAATCTGGAGTGAAAAGAAGGTCTTCAGAGCAGACCGTGCTACCTGTCGAAGCAGATCTCTTGCTGGTTCCCGATAGCTCCTCAGAGATGGATTCCAAGACAGATGACCAGTCCTATTCCCGCACCGAGGTGTATGCTCTAACTTGGCATGGTTATACTGCTCATATCATGCATACGGTGTCTTGCATTTAATAGCTTAGACATCATATCCATAATATTCAACACCATGTTCTTAGTTCAGACATCATATATACGAATGCCCTCTTCTTAGCATATAAATCACATATGTGAATTAAATCATGCGCCCCTGATTACTTAGATAACATGTATGTGAATTATGTCATGCGAACCTGTTTTCTAAAGACATCATATAATTATCTCATGCCATCCTGTTTAGTTAGTCATCATATCTTTGAATTATGTCATGCTATGCTATCCAGTTTAGATAGACATCATATATGTAAAATTATGTCATGCTATCCTTTTTAGTTAAACAATATACATGTCGATTATTTCCACTACTGCGGGATGCTGCTAATGCGACACTACGATCAGAGACCCTTCGAGAAACTGTGTGCGATGCAATAATCGCAAACGGTGGCGTCAGAGAACCGTCAAAAATGTCCAAAACGTTTGTGATGACGGATGCATCAAACATGGTTCAGATTTTTTAGTTGTGTGTGCGATGCACGGCATATGCTTCAGTTCAATGAATTGGTTGCGATGAGGAGGAACAAAAGAAATGGGCAGCCTGATGAAGGCATGTGCGATACACAACATACGGTTCACTCAGATTAACTATTTGTGATGAGGCAGAACAATAGAAATGGACAACTAGATAAAGGTGTGTACGATTGAGGTCATACACTTTAGAAGGATTAATAGTTTATGGTTAGGCAACCGAATAGAAATGGTCAGCCAGATGAAAGGTGTGTGCGATTGATGGCATACACTTCACACGGATGATTTGTTCGCGATTAGCCACAACAAACAGAAACAGTTAGACAGATCAATGTGTTTGTGCTAGACGGGCACACATTCTATTTAAAGGAAGCGTGTGCGATGGTAATAACAAGCGCGCACGGTTCTTGGAACAAGACGTGTGCTAACATTGCCTATTGCGGCGCACCGAACGCCACGTACACGGACGAGAAAGCGTGCCCATGTCACGCCGTCTAGGAATAGTGCCGCACTTAGAAATTATAGAACCGTCAAAAATGTGAGTTTGTGTCCCGTCACCTTCCAAATTGCAAACTTGTTCACACCGATCAAAACCTATACGGTTTCCCACTTAGGAGCGTATTAGTACTCGGTTATAAATACTGTACTATGCCAAGATGACTGCACATTCCTTCCTCACCTCCTCATCCACAAAAGCAAACAAGTCATTCAACAACGTTCTCTTGTGTCTGCCATGGCCAGATTGAGTTCTCGGTCCAGAGATTACCACCAAGGAGAGGCGAGCATGGAAGCGGAAGCATGAGAGATGTCCTGCTTAGCTGCGAAAGCAATCGACATGTCCCGCTGCACCGCCAAAGCAGCACGGAGGTCTCGCCCCTCTGCTTAAACATCACGGAGGTCCCATCGCGCCGTCGATCCAGCAGATGGGTCCAGTCGCGCCGCGGAAGCAGCAAAGATGTCCTGCCACGCCGTGAATGTAGCAGAGATGTCCTCCCGTGCCGTGGCGGCCTAGGAAAATCTCTCGTGGGCAGGCGAGGACTCTTACAGGCACATGCATGCGATCATCCATAGCCAGATGGATCTGATCTCCGGCTGGATGAAGCTGCAGGACGAGTTGAATGCCTCATTTGAACAACTCCTGGCCGACCGCGACCTGCTGAGGGTGAATATCACCAGAAGGGCGGAGCAGGCGGAGGAGACCACTGCCTTGTTGAAGAGTATGGGCGTCATCATTAAGAAACTTATGGACGAGAATGCCATGCTTTGCATCGAGCGAGAAAGGCTGATGGAGGAATCCACGATTGGTTCCGAGCAGCGTATTAGGACATGAAACTGATGAAAGAGATCATCTCTGCTCGCGGCGAGAACTAGTCTCCGTGACCTGCAGCGCATCAAGAAAGTAGAGATCAGCGAGCCAGATTGTTGTATGTGTCTTCCTTCTTCTTTTGCCCTTCTGTATTTCGGGCGTAGCCGCATGTGGCTTTTTTAGTTATCTTCCTAGATATGTAAGACAATTATTATCCATTGTCATCGTCCTGATATTCATCATGCTTGCTATAAGTCGCAGTCAATGCTATATAGGTCCGTCGGATCTTACATCAAGATCCGTGCAAAACTATCTTTTCAGATTTTCACTTTTCTCTCTTCAATCTCAGTCCAGTGAGACATAGGCACGCCGTGAAACAGGGGCTCGGGCACCATTAATGGAGATGTTGGGAGGGAGGTGCACGGCGGATAGAGGTCAAAGGGCTCTCCTCCCGATGAGCATGCGCAGGGGTCTGATCGCAGCCTCGCATACTCAAATAGCTACCCTGCATGGTACCTCCTAGCCAATAAAAAAAGGGACGTGTGGCGGCACGTAATTGGTAAGTAGAACGCCCACGATTTCAATAATAGTTGTGTTTCCGATTTGTAACGTGACAACACTTGTTCCAAAATGACTTTGTTGATTTTTAATGTGTGCGCCTTCGCAAATCAGCCAGAAAAATTACCACAACATGTTGGTGCCAATGTCATGACACCATGCCAAGTTTCATGATTTTCAGGCGTGTTTTGGATTTACAGGAATTAAAAAACGAAGTTTCTCAATCTTTTCGGTGAGCCACGACGCCCAGATGTCTGAATTTAATTCTCATTTCTTGCATGGGATCTAGAAATTCACCCAATGACACACATGTGATTTTTCAACCAACTTTGGTGCACTGGAGCATGTGCTTGTAGTTCAAATTCAAATTATGCACATTAAATGTCTATAAATTCAATTAATGTACAAAAACGACAAAACAAACCCAGAATAAGTCCAAAATTTAGCACGATAGTTCTATTTGGTCTAATCTCCCTGTGTAAACAAATTAAGGCGGGAGAAGGCAGTGTACGTATGTCGTTTTGCACACGGAGGTGACATGTTCCCTCATAGAACCACGAGCCTTCTGGAGAGAAGCTCCGGTTTGCAAGCAACTTATACCAAAGCTTGTCCCAATTCGGCCAAAAAAATTACCGTAGCATGTTTGTGCCATGTCATGACACCATGCCAAGTTTCATGATTTTCAGGCGTGTTTTGGATTTACATGAATTAATAAACCAAGTTTCTCAGTCTTTCTAGCCAAGCCATGACGCCCAGATGTTTGAATTTCATTCCCATTTCTTGCATGGGACCTAGAAATTCACCCAAGGACACATGTGATTTTTCAACCAACTTTGGTGCACTAGAGCATGTGCTTGTAGTTCAAATTTGAATTATGCAAATTAAATGCCCAGAAATTCAAATAATGTATAAAAGGCCAAAAGAACGCAGAATTAATGTATACAAAAAAATACATGCTTGGAAAACATGACGCCTGGTGTGGTGCCATGGTTTGGCCTCACCATGCCCTGGTAAAAACTTGAGAATGTTTTCCTTATGTCGTCATGCACGCCTTTCATAAATCGAACCATCACCGAGAAAGTTCCATGGCTTCGAGAGGGAAATCACCAAGATTGAAGGGGGATCCAAATTTCCTTTGTCCATGAGTTTTTTTCTATAATGAACATACACCCTGCAAATCACCACTTTCAAATTTGACACTTTTCCATGTTCATTTACCATATTTAGGGTATTATTTGCATTCTCTAGGCATTAATGCACATAATTCAAATTTGAACAATCGGTGCATGAAAAGGTGCACAAGAATGGTCTGGAAAACCATCCTCGTGTCATTTAGTAAATTCTCATGCCTTTTACAAGGAATGGACAGATATTTCGAGGAAACGTGTGGCAATAGTCAACCATAAATGCGTCGTTTACTAGGTAACAACTATACAAAAAATGAAATAAATGCTTGGAAAACATGACGCTTGGCGTGGTGCCATAGTATGGCCTCACCATGCCCTGGTAAAAAATTGAGAATGTTATCCTTATGTCGTCATGCACGCCTTTCATAAATCAAACCATCACCGAGGAAGTTTCATGGTTTCGAGAGGGAAATCACCAAGATTGAAGGGGGATCCAAATTTCCTTTGTCCTTTGTCCATGAGTTTTTTCTAAGATGTACATACACCCTGGAAATCACCACGTTCAAATTTGTCACTTTTCCGGGTTCATTTACCATATTTAGGGGATTATGTGCATTTTCTAGGCATTAATGCACATAATTCAAGTTCAAACAATTGTTGCATTAATGGGTGCACAAGAACGGTTTGGAAAACGATGCTCATGCCATTTAGTAAATTCTCATGCCTTTTATGAGGAATGGACAGATATTTGGATGAAATGTGTGGCAATAGTCAACCACAAACGTTTGTTTATTGAGTTTTCAACTATAGAAAAAATGAAATAAATGATTGAAAAACATGGCGCCTGGCATGGTGCCATGGTATGCCCTCACCATACCCTGGTGAAAATTTCAGAAGGTTTGGATTATGTCGTCATGCACGCCCTTCATAAATCGAACCATCACCGAGGAAGTTCCATGCTTTCGAGAGGGAAATCACCAAGATTGAACGGGAATCCAAATCTTCTTTGTTTTTTGCCTAGAGTTTTTTCTATGAAGAACATACACCCTGCAAATCACCATGTTCAAATTTGGCATTTTCCAGGCTCATTTACCAAGTTTAAGGGATTATGTGCATTTTCTAGGCATTTGGCGCATATAAATCCAATCCAGCTAGAGCTGCATGGATTTGATGTGAGGGACGTGGATTGCCATTCGATTGCGGTGCATCCTATGATGCACATGTGCGAACCGCGTGGCTAGGGTTCCCGCCAATCATAACGCAACACACATAGCGTCAGCGCACACTATTTTCGGAAGCGACCGAGATGAACCGTGTGCGATAATGAATGAGAAAAATTGTAAGGGAAACCAAATTTCCTTTGTTGTTTGTCATTGAGCTCTTAAAAACCACCGCACTGTACGGCAGCCCGGTCCCTCCATCCCAGAGCTCTCTCCAAGCGTCGTTCATGGCACCGCAGCGCACAATAACTGGTAAGGAAGCGATGGCATCCTGCGGCGCCGTGTTCCTCGCCGCCCGCAACCACACACATGGTAAGGAAGCAATGACATCTCGCCGCGCCGAGTTCATCACCGGCGGCGGCCACATAGTTACGTGGGCGGCCTTGAGGTTTCTATGGCCGAATGGGCGATGGATCTAGAGGCGGCCAAAGCCGCACAGGACAATTAGAAAGGCAGAAGCAGTCAAGAAAAGAGAGTCCCGCCGCCGCAAGAAAGAAGAGGCTGCAAGCCATGATGAGGAGAGATTGGTGGAGATTGAAGCACGGTTGGCTGCCGCCTACAAGGCCAGGAAGGAGAACGCCGACATCTCGCCAGCATGCCCTGATGGCAGCATGTGAGAAGTAGTTTAAGTTTGTAGTATTAGAGAAAATTATCAGTAGTACTTTAAGTTTGTAGTATTAACGTACAACGAGCATCCTTTGAGGGCTTTGAGCGTTGATTAGCATGTGTGACCGTGTGCATTTTTTCCGTTACTCATTAGAAGATCATCAAACACACGGTTTCTATGCCCTACCCGTGTGCATTTTTTGCGTTAATGACCCATAAGTCTGTTACCGGTGCGATGGTTCCTAATAAACCAGGCGTACCATTGACAAAAAAAATCGACTACATGTGTACATTTTTTTGGAGACGGGAACTGCCAATTTTCTGTTTTCTCGCACACGTGTATTTTACACGCTTCGTCTGCGCTGTGTGTTTCCCCTGCCCAAATTTCAAGTTTCGCAGTGAAATTTTCGTTAGGCGCGCGATTTCAGAATTTATTCCTCCAACCAGATCCCCACCCATCAAATTTCCTCAGTATCTCCCCCACCTCCCCCCTCCCCCGCCCCCCGCGCCTCCCACTACCAGTAGCTCAAACCGCTGCCGCCGCAACTATAGCTTCAACCACATCTACGTTTTGTTCAGATCCAGTCAGGTAACCCACCGATCTCTATCACGACCCTGACCTGATTTCTTAAATGGCGCCTGCGAAACATCCTCATGCCTCCAAATCCCCATCGTCCCTACCTCCAGAGCATCGCTGCGCAAGCCCAACCACATATCACGTGGAGGTCGAGGAGCTGCTGGCGGTCCATGGCACGATCGCCGCTGTGCATGTTGACCTTGAGGAACACCTCGCCTCCGCCGCCGCCGACATGGTGCAGGCTCTGGCCTAGAAGAAGTGCCCTGACGACTACCCCCAGGACTTAACAGGTATGATCTGACCAGCTAAATCTTACCAATACCACTTGCAATGGCTATGTTTTGTACGATTGATGTATTAAGCATGTTCGTGCCTTGTTTATTTCAGCACTGCACACTGTGTGATGTTCAAGTATTAAGTGTTCGGTTCAATTTCACCAATACCAACAACAAACTTTGCTACCATGCTACTCTCCGCAATGAAGATATACTAGAGATGCTTCCCATTTGCTATTTTTGGTGGATGCTAACCCTATTGTACTTAACATGCCTATCCATGTACTTACGTAGGGCCATAATGGGCGATGTTGTTGTTTGCCATCGAGGTTAGCTGCATCCCATGTCTTACAGTATTTTACATCATTTGTGCAAATGCAGTTTGGCTTCTAACATTTACTTGCTTCTTGTAGGTACACATGTCGGGGGCACTAATCCATGCTTCGACCCGGAGGAAGAGCTTGCCTCCGCCACCGCGGACTTTGGGCAGGCTCTGGCCAAGATGAAGTGCCCCAGCAACTACCTCTCAGGACTTACCAAGTATGAACTCACCAGTTCAATCTTACCAATACCAATTGCAATTAATGGCTATGTTTTGTACGGTCGATGTCTTAAGCATCTTTTAGTAAACATGCCTAACACGTTTTAGCTATTTCCCCTACCTTTTTATAGACAACTAGGCCATTATCTGCTCTGGCAGCACCTGCATTGTGATGTTTAACTCTACCAATTGCATTTTTATCAGTACCAGTTTCAATGGCCATTAAGCGTGTTGCAATTAACAGTTGTATCCATTTTTAAACAGTTATATTTCAATGGCTACAAACTTACAAAACATGAATTAGGATGCTGTTAAGCCTGTTGCAATTAACAGTTGTATCCATATTTTAATCCATCCCTTTGCTACCATGCTACTCTTTCGCAATGAAGATATCACTACGGATGTTGCCATTTTATTACCATTTGCTATTTTTGGTGGATGTTAACCCTATTGTAGTTAACATTGGCTTTCAATGTACTTACACAGGGCTACAATGGGGGATGCTGTTATTTGCCGTCGAGGTTAGCTGCATCCCATGTCTTATACACCATCCATTCCTAAATTTAAATATTTTTAGAGATTCCAATATAGACTACATAAGGAGCAAAATGAGTGAATCTAGATTCTAATATAAACTATATCTATAATTCTATATACATCCATATGTAGTTCATATTGAAATCTCTAAAAATACTTGTACTTAGGAATGTAGGTAGTTGTATTTTACAACATTTGTGCAATCTCATTTAGCTTCTAACATTTACTGGTTTCTTGTTGGTACGTATATGAGCGGTACTAATCCACGCTTCAATCCCTTTTTCATATGGGGCAAGGAGATATTCGTGAACAAGTGTCAAGTGAGGAAACTAAGAAAGATTGTTAGGAGAAAGAAACGGGTGATGGGAATTAAGCTCTTTATTTACACTTTGTCCAAGACATCAGTGAACTTTAGGATGATAAGTAATCCATTGACTTTTCCCCCTGCCCACAACAAGTTACTCTATTAGACCTCATGATCTGATATTTTTCTCTTTTCAGTGGTTTCCGATGCTATTTACTGATGATTACCTTGCAAACTACATGACCAGAGTGGAGACAACTAAGGTTAAAGTATATAATTCATGCTACCATGATAATGCTCTAGAAGTCTTCCTGGAGGCGGTGAAGGATGAGCGGGCGATCGTCACAAAGTAGTTTGTGCCTATGGCATGCAGGAAGGCACATTATGGGCATTCCGCTTCTTCAACAACATCAGCAGTCAAAATTATTTACACTTGTCTCTTTACCTTTACCGCCTGTAAATATTATGGTTCATCATAGTTAATTGCTGTCTAATCATGTAATTACTGAACATATTGTACTGACAATTTTATTTATAGATTCATTGTTGAACCATTATGCTAAGAATTTGAATTGCACGTTTCATATTTCAAAAATTCCAATTCGAATAATAAATTACAGCCAAAAAATTGTACAGGAGCGAATAAAATAATGTGCACATGGTTAGAAAGAAAACAACGTGTGCGATGAAAAAAGAAAACAGATGGTTCTTTGACGTGAAACATTTGGGATGCCCTTCGGACGCACACACGGTTTCGTCTCATATGCGTGTGCGATTCATGGTAATACGGCAAACGTTTCAAACCAGTGTGCGTGTGTGATAGGAATACCAATCGCACACAGTTACAAAAATGTACATGTTGGCATTAGTAGAGGCACCACACACATTTTACATTCTTGAAACGTGTGGGATAACGTACGTATCACAAACATATCGACAGATTAAATGTTGATGTCCACCTTTTTCACACGACTATAGCGGCCTAATCGTTTGGGATGTACATAAGAACAGAAACGTACTCCTTGGATTGACTGTGTGTGATATACATACGAACGGAAATGTTTTTCTGGGATTCACCCTGTGGGATGTACATACAAACGAAAACAATTGGGTTTCGATGCCTCGCCCGATCGCACACGAGTCACCTTGTGATGTAGGGTAGAACCCTAGGAAGGACCTTTTCACACTTGGAGGGGGAAAATGGAGAGAAATCACAAGAACACAAAGAAGAACACAAAGGGACAATCACTCCAACAATTCCCGATTACACATCCACTAGAGTAACAACACAAGATCCATAAGTCTCAAACACAATCAAAGGAAAGATACAATGGCAAAGTTCATCCCAAATCCAAAGGAAGAGGGGTCTTGGTGGTAGTCTTCTCCCAATGGAGGTCTTGAAATCCTCAAGGATTCTTCCCTAATGGGGTCTTGATCCTCAAAGAGGGAAGGTAATGGAGCAAAGCTCACCAAGATATCATCCAATACTTTGCTAACCCTAAACATGGCCCTAGGTACGAAATATATAGGCTTGGGGTCGAAGGAGACGAAGGGGAGCCGAAGATCCAATCTCAGCCGGCCATCCTGGGAGGCCCGTGCGCACGGGGGTCCCGTGGGCACGGTACACGCCCGTGCGCACGGGGTGCTCCAGCATCGGGTTCCTGTGTAGCCCGTGGGCACGGGGTCTCTAGGGCCCGTGCGCACGGGGTCACCTGGGACATGCTGTTTTGCGGTTGCTGCACTCCTTCTTGATCCTTATGGCCTTGGGGTGGTTCTCCTTCTCCTTGGGGATGCTCCTGAGCTCCTTGGTGGTGTTCCACTTCATACCTAAGGATGCATAGCATATTTTGGTGAGGTAGTATACATGTTCCATTTGTGTCCATATGCAAGTCTAGTAGGAAGGAGTTCACCTCGGTTTCCAAAGCACGTGCTCTAGCTCTTGTCATGGGTCCTTGTGGGGGTGGATGTGTTGATGTAGAGTCCATGGGGATGATGGAAGGATGCTCCGCATCATCTCCCCTCCCTTCGAAAGGATCCGACCTCGGATCAGGATCTTCATCACCATGGAAAGGCGAGAGGTCTTTGACGTTGAAGATGTCGCTCACGTTGTACTTGTCTCGTGGGAGTTCAATCTTGTAGGCGTTGTTGTTGCAGCGTGCGAGCACCTTGAATGGTCCATCGGCTCGAGGTAGTAGTTTGGACTTGCGTTCGTTGGGGAAGCGGTCCTTGCGAAGGTGTAGCCACACGAGATCACCTATGTTGAAGATCATGGGTTGTTTGTTGGCGTTGAGCTTGGTTGCTAGTCGATGTATGTGGCGCTCGATGATGTTTCTTGTATCTTCATGCATCTTCTTGATGTAGCTTGCTCGTTCACTCGCATCCATGTTGGTGCGCTCTTGTAGAGGGAAAGGTAGGATGTCCAATGGGGACAACGGGTTGAAGCCGTAGACGACCTCGAAGGGGGACTTGCCGGTAGTCGAATGTCTTGCGCAGTTGTAGGCATACTCGGCGATGGGTAAACACGCCTCCCACTCCTTGATGTTCTTCTTGATCAACACACGAAGTAGAGTGGATAGTGTCCGGTTTGTCACCTCCGTTTGGCCGTCAGTTTGAGGGTGGTATGCGGATGAAAACAATAGCTTGATTCCGAGCTTGGCACATAGAGTCTTCCAAAAGTAACTCAAGAACTTGACGTCGCGGTCGGAGACGATTGTCTTTGGTATTCCATGGAGGCGCAGGATTTCCCTACAAAAGAGATTTGCAATATGTGAAGCATCGTCTATATTGTTGCAAGGAATAAAATGTGCCATCTTAGAAAATCGGCCCACAACAACAAACACGGAATCCTTTCCATTTTGAGTTCTAGGCAAACCAAGTACAAAATCCATACTAATGTCTTCCCAAGGTTGATAAGGAATAGGAAGAGGCATGTAAAGACCACGAGACTGAGCTTTAGACTTAGCTTTGCGACATGTAGAGCATCGGGTGGCGAAGCGTGAGACGTCACGGAACATCTTGGGCCAAAAGTAGTTCCTGGAGAGCGTGGCGAAAGTTTTGTCAAAGTTGGGCAAAGCAAGAATCGGAGCATGAGTAAGCAAAGACTTGAGCTCATCAAAAGCGGTTGATTGCAAAGATCCCCAAACAAAAGGAGTATTCTTCTTACTCAAAGCATGCAAAGGAGCGGCTATTGTGCTATAGTTTTTCACAAAGCGGCGATAAAATCCTGCAAGACCAAGAAAACTTCACACTTGTTGCAAATTGGTGGGTTGAGGCCAAGTTTTAATTGCTTCAATTTTAGCTTCATCAACATGGACACCCTTGGAAGAGAAAACAAAACCCAAGAAAACCACTTTGTCAACGCCAAAAGTGCATTTTTTCAAGTTTGCATAAAGGCTTTCCTTGCAAAGAGTTTGCAACACAGATTTAACATGATTAATATGCTCTTTCATGGTTTTGTTAAACACAAGGATATCATCAAAGTAAACCACAACGAAGACTCCAATGTAAGGTCTAAGCACATGATGCATAAGACGCACGAAAGTTCCGGGTGCTTCCGACAAACCCATAGGCATCACTAACCACTCATATAAGCCAAATTTGGTTTTGAAAGCAATTTTCCATTCATCACCTTCTTGAATGCGAATTTGATAATAGCCACTTTTAAGATCAATTTTTGAGAAAAAGTTGGCTCCACTAAGTTCATCAAGCATATCATCTAAGCGAGGAATGGGATGCCTATATCGAACGGTAATAGCATTTATAGGTCTACAATCGGAACACAAGTGGAAACTTCCATCGGTTTTAGGCACAAGTATAACGGGAACGGCACATGGGCTTAAGCTTTCACGTACATGATTGTTGTCGATTAGTTGTTGTACTTGACGTTGAATCTCCTTGGTTTCTTCGGGGTTGACACGGTGTGGAGCTTTGTTTGGAAGTGGCGCTCCGGAGATGAGGTCGATTCGATGCTCAATGCCTCGTAGAGGAGGTAGACCCGGAGGTAGCTCATCGGGGAAAACATCTTGAAATTCCTGCAAAAGAGATTGAAACACCAAAGGTAGCTCGCGAATGGTGTTAGTTTTTGGTTCTCCATCCTTGCACACAAGGACAAAGTGCATCACACTCGATGGGTTCTCACACACTTCTCTCATCTCACTTTTGGTGGCAAATAGGATGAGGTTTTTCTCTCTAGGCGAAGAGGCGCTCAAGTTTGGCTTGTGGCTCTCACTCACTTTTGGGTGGGCCACTTTCTCACTCTTCTCTCCATGGTGGGTGGCTTGCTTGTCGGCTATCACTTGACTAGGAGACATAGGTCGTAGCACATATTCTTTTCCTTTCATCTTGAAGCTATAATGATTGGTACGCCCATTGTGGAAGACACCATGGTCGAATTGCCATGGTCGACCAAGAAGGAGGTGGCAAACGGTCATTGGGACCACATCACACTCCAAAGTGTCCTCATATGCACCGATTTTGAAGGAGACTTGGACCGTATGCTCAAATCGTATAGTGCCGGAGTCACTTAGCCATTGAACCTTGTAGGGGTGCGGGTGCTTCATCTTGACCAATTGAAGCTTTGAACATAGTTCTTCACTTGACAAGTTGTGGCAACTACCTCCATCGATGATGACCTTGACTGACCTTCCATTGATGCCGGTTTTAGTGTGGAAGATGTGGCATCGTTGGTCTTCTTCTTGTTGATGTTGAAGTGTCAAGACTTTGGAGACAATGAGAGCGGGGCTCGAATCCTCATCACAAAAGACTTGATCATCTTCATCCTCATTCACGCTCCGGTGCATGGCCACTTGCTCAATAGCTTCCATTTCATCTTCACTCATTGAGTCATAGGTGCCATCGTCGTTGAGGATCATGGTGCGCTTGTTGGTGCATTGGAAGGCTTTGTGGCCTCGGCCGCCACAAGTGAAACACTTGAAGGAGCTTGTATTGACGGTCTCATCAGTCAGAGTAGAGGAAGAAGCACGCGGCTTGTAGTTGCTTGTAGTAGGAGGAAGGCGACTTGAACTTGAGGAATGATTCTTGTATGATGTCTTGTCGTTGTTGCTTGGAGAAGGCTTGGTTGACGTAGATGTTGGAGGAGTTGTTGAAGCTTGATTGTTGGAGAAGCCGTATGTCTTGGAGGAGTACTTGGCATACTTGAAATCATCTTGTACTTGACGTTCCGCCTTGGTCGCTTGATGTACTAGCTTGATGAGGTTGGAATAGGGTTGGAAGTCGGCGATCTTCTTGATGGGGTGATTAAGTCCATTCAAGAATAGTGCCATTGTTCGCTCATCATCTTCCTTGACATTGGCTTGAATCATGGCTATTATCATTTCCTTGTAGTATTCTTCAACACTCTTTGTTCCTTTCTTGAGGAGTTGTAGCTTCTTGAAGAGATCACGGTTGTAGTAGGTGGGCACAAATCGTGCTCTCATGACATCCTTCATTTGAGCCCAAGTGGTGATTGGAGGGTCACCTCTTGCTTCTCGGCTCTCAAGGACTTGTTCCCACCATATGAGCACATAGTCTTGGAACTCAAGTGATGCCATTGTGATCTTCTTCTCTTCGTCATAGTTGTGCAAACGAAAGATTTTGTCGACCTTCAATGCCCATGAGAGATATTCTTCCGGATCATTGCTTCCATTGAACTTGGGCATTGTGAATTTGAGTTTTCTGTATCGTTGCTCTTGCCTTGGAAAGTCCTCGAATGCTCGTTCCTCATGATGTCGCTCTTGGTGTTGAGGAGGGTCTTGGAGCACTTGTTCCACTTGGTGTCGCTCTTGTTGCTCTTGAGGTTGAGGTGGAGCTTGACGAACTTGGGGAGGAGCTTGAGGAACTTGATGGTGCACACGTGGTTGATAGTTCCTCTCTTGTATTTCTTCTCGAAGAGCTTCCTCTTGATTCCGCCGTTCGCGATTGCGGTTGGCGATGGCTCTACTTGATTCTTGAAGGACACGTTCCGCCTCAATAGCTTGTGCTTCTCGTTGATGTTGTTGAACACGTTGAGCCTCGATGTCTTGTTTCTCTTGGTGTAGACGCGCTCGTTCTTCTTCTTCTTGATGACGAAGACGTTGTCGTTCTTGAGCTTGAGCAAAAGCGACTTGATTTGCTTGAGGACGATGGACTTGTTCATCAACTTGCTCTTTGGAATGTTTGTCGTGTAGTGTATCTCGAGATGCATGACGGTCTTGACGCGCGGCTCGTCGAAGTATGGTCGATGATGGTGTACTTGAGCCGGAGGAGGTGTCATCGGAGTGTCGACTTTAATGGCTCCGTCTTGAGTAGGAAGAAGTTGAAGAATGCCGGTTGACCAACAAAGCTCGGATCTCGTCCATTCTTGCATCATTCTCTTGCTTGTGCGCGTCAATTTTGTTGTCGAAGTAATCGCGTGTTCGTTGCTCGGAGAGTTGTAAGTCGGTGGCGAGGTTGTCGATGCGGTCATTCATAGCTTGTTGCTCTTGATGGAGCGCTCGTTGTGCACCAAAGAGGTGGCTCTTGGTGACGAAGGATGACATGTCGTTGTCTTGCTCGATGAAGAGTGGGTTGGTAGAGGAGCTTGGCCTATCCATCATAAGAAAGTGGTAGTGAGTAGGAAAATGATAGAACAAAACCAAAGTTACCTTTTCCGAAGATTGTGGATGTAACAAGTACGATCCCACGTGATGTTACAATAGGGGAATTGGTACCGGGAATTGTTTCTCACACCTACAAGTAAATGGTCTATGGAGGAGCTTGGTTAGGAAAGACACAAATAATTCAAGCAAATGTTAGTCGAGATGTTGATAAAGTTGAGAAGATTCACAAATGGCAAATAAGACAAATAGATCAACCTCCCAATATAACACGAGGAACACACACACGGAAGATAAATGGGATCCGCACAACCAAGGAATGAGCTCGAAGATTCGAAACACGGGAAAAGCTCTTGTTGTACGGATACTAGAAAGACGCTAGCTCGATGCACTAATGGGCTGGATACGCTAGTGCACCAACCTAATAGAGAATCTACTCGTCTCACTATCCCAAGTATGCATATGTATGTGGTGACCAAGATGATGCACAAATGCGAAGGCTCGATGTTATTGCTTATAAGCTCTTTGCTTCTCTTCTCTTTTGCTTAAAAGCTTTTTATCATCATTTTTTTTTCAACTATGCCATGATGCTTGATATGCGCGCCACACAACAAGATAACAAGTAGTAGATGCACGGGATGGACGAAACACTAAGACGTGGCCCGACAATACTCAACAAGCTAGTCTCAATGGGTAAGCTACGCAAAATGGCTCAAAGCTATCAAGTTAATGGCAAGGGAGTACAAAGTGTCGTCGAGGTTACCGTCCTTGCTTACGGTCGAAGATGATCTTGTCGAAGTCAAAGTGTCGTCTGAGTCGATGATTGGTGGCGATGATGTTACCAAGTTGCGCCTAAGTAGCCGAAACACCTTAGGACACAAGAGAAATCACAACCGAACACTCAACAAACACGTGGAATGGTGCGGTAGAACACGAGGGATGGTGGTGAAACAAAAAGAAGAATAACAGAAAATGGCCGAAAGTTTCTGGATGGCCCGTGCGCACGGGGTAAGTGAGGCCCGTGTGCACGGGGTCCCGATGGCCCGTGTGCACGGGGTCTCCCGAGAGCGGATGAACTTCTGTGATTTCATGGGGATTGCAAGTTTTTGGCCAAATTCCCGTGGGGGATTGGTGGGGATGATAGTGGAGGGGTAGATCCACTTGCCAAACACCAAATTCGTGGATCAAATCAACCAAATCTCACAAGATCAACAAATTGCAAGAAAAATTTTTGGGGCTATTTTTGGTGGGGATTTTCGGATTAGGACAAAAAACAACAAAATCAAGCTAGAAAGTGGAAGGTAGGGACTCCAAGATGTGAATCAACCTGGCTCATGATACCATATGATGTAGGGTAGAACCCTAGGAAGGACCTTTTCACACTTGGAGGGGGAAAATGGAGAGAAATCACAAGAACACAAAGAAGAACACAAAGGGACAATCACTCCAACAATTCTCGATTACACATCCACTAGAGTAACAACACATGATCCACAAGTCTCAAACACAATCAAAGGAAAGATACAATGGCAAAGTTCATCCCAAATCCAAAGGAAGAGGGGTCTTGGTGGTAGTATTCTCCCAATGGAGGTCTCGAAATCCTCAAGGATTCTTCCCTAATGGGGTCTTGATCCTCAAAGAGGGAAGGTAATGGAGCAAAGCTCACCAAGATAGCATCCAATACTTTGCTAACCCTAAACATGGCCCTAGGTACGAAATATATAGGCTTGGGGTCGAAGGAGACAAAGGGGAGCCGAAGATCCAATCTCAGCCGGCCATCCTGGGAGGCCCGTGCGCATAGTGTAAGTTGGCCCCGTGCGCACGGGGGTCCCGTGGGCACGGTACACGCCCGTGCGCACGGGGTGCTCCAGCGCCGGGTTCCTGTGTAGCCCATGGGCACGGGGTCTCTAGGGCCCGTGCGCACGGGGTCACCTGGGACATGCTGTTTTGCGGCTGCTGCACTCCTTCTTGATCCTTATGGCCTTGGGGTGGTTCTCCTTCTCCTTGGGGATGCTCCTGAGCTCCTTGGTGGTGTTCCACTTCATACCTAAGGATGCATAGCATATTTTAGTGAGGTAGTATACATGTTCCATTTGTGTCCATATGCAAGTCTAGTAGGAAGGAGTTCACCTCGGTTTCCAAAGCACGTGCTCTAGCTCTTGTCATGGGTCCTTGTGGGGGTGGATGTGTTGATGTAGAGTCCATGGGGATAATGGAAGGATGCTCCGCATCAGCTTGTGTGCCGGGAGGGCCTATCCCCGACTGTTTCTGGGTCGTGTGGGAAGGACCCCCCTATCGCCCACACTCACTTGGTGACGGTTCCAAATGCCGTCGCGGAAAGGGGTTTAAAACCGTTTGTATAGCATCGACGCGTACCAGTGTTCATGCCCTCTTTTTTTCCACACTATATATTGCATCTGTCTCTCATACAATGTTTGTACATTCAACTATGTTTCCTGTTTATCAGCCATTTGAATTGGAGCGGGTGATGGCAGTATCTAGCGGAGTAAAAACATGATCTTCAAATAAAACAGTGCTACCTCTTGGTGGAGATTGCACCCCGGTTGTACATGCACGAGAACTAGCCCTACCACACATAACCCAAACTCTCACAGATTTCTACTGCGATGGACAGAGAACCAGCTTCACCCAACCTAACCCCAACCCCAGCAGACACTAACCCAGTTCCTATTGACACAACACCATCTCCACCAGAGAGCTCCCAAACAAGAGCAGTTAGTAAGGCAGCTCCAGTGCCCAAAGTACCAGTACTACCACGGCGAACCTCAACTCCACTAGTTAGTACACCTATTTCTGTGGAGGAAGCACAACTAGCCATTCTTACTTTAGCATCTATTGCATTTGATGTTGTTAAACCTATGTGCGTATCTTCCCATCATGGAAATATTATACTGAAGATGAAGGAAAATGCCAGTTGCAGGTGTTTGTCCAGGAATTATGTGTAAGTAATGTTATTCATGGCAATTACTTTGCTTTGTCCCATACATTCTACCTCCATGATGGTTATAATACAACAAATTTGCCCATTTTTCTCTATAGAGAAGGACCGATTTGGAAAAACAGGATGAGGTAACCTGTGCTAATACCTCTGCTATCTTCAAGAATGCTTGGTGGCAGTATCAGAATTACCTAAAGAAAACGTACTTCAGTGGCAAAGAAACTCATCAAATTCCCTGATGTTCTTCTGAGACACATTTACTGGACAATGACTGGGAAGGCCTTGTTCTGTACTGGTCCCGAACCAAGAATGTGGTAAGGTCTATGAGCTCATTTTTTATTTTTGAGTACTATATGCCTGCGTCTTACTGTATTCTGTTCATGTAGAATAAGTGCTTAAACCTGAAGAACAACTGTTCTCATTTAAGATTCAATTGCTATCCTGCATACTACTTTGCTCTTGTATCACTGTGTTTACTCATACTAACTTATTTTTAAATTGAAGGATCCAACCAAAACTCCAATGGCACAACAGTTATGTTTACGCATGTTTCTTTAACAGATTTTCTCTTATAAATAGCTCTGTTGATTTCAATTTCAATTGTGTATACAGTTGACTTCTCATATCATGCACATTACTCGCATCACAACAGAGCCAATAGTGTTGTTGTACATGTAGACCCGTGGTACCCATCTGAAACCTTGTTGTGCCGTGTAGTTTCCCATAGTTTGTATTCTTTCAGTGTTGCTTTGTCTTGAGCTGATATGATTTTAACCGTGTCTCTATTTTAATTTGGCAAGACAATGCAGTGACCATAGGACATAGATATATGTTTGTTTGATGCTTTTATTATGTACTACTTGGCAATAGAAGACGTGGTAGTTTAATCCTGTCCAACTTACTAATGAACTGGTTCACCGGAATGAGTTTTATATACTAGTACATGCTAAACCTATTATGTGTCTGCTTGTTTCTTCTTTTAGAATGCTGACAAAATATTGGGGAAGAGTGCCTTATTAAGCAATGATAAAGGGAGTAATGCAGATAAGGTTCAGGATAGTGAGACGTCCTTGTTGGTCTGTAGCAAAGCTGATAAAATAGCTAAGGAAAATTATCTTGAAGACAGTGAGACAACCCCAAAGTCCTGTCTTGGTTTAGTGTTCAAGTTACTGGCCACTACCGCTGGCACAAGCTATTCAGACTCACTGTCTGAATCAGTTCGGTTTCTTGAGTCTCAACTACAAGCTGAAAGACATCGATCAGCGGTGCTGCGACAAGAAGCCGAAGGACCGCGGAATTCCCTAGAGCATTCGGATGCATACTTTCTAGTGCAACAGCAAGCGTTGGAGGATTTTAGCGCCAAACAGGACAAAGCTAATAAGCTTGCTAAGCTTATTGCCAGCATGGTTGATACCCAGCATAACGTTTCTTGAGCTCTTCTGAAGTTGTTTCAATTATGGACTTGTTTTGTTACCGCGTTTATTTGCACTGCTAGGTAATTTAGACGACCAGTGTATGTAATATCCTGCTTTGTTCCCTATATTTGCACTTGTGGCGAACTTTGATGCCCAGTGGACGTAAAATGTGTAATAGCCGTCATAGCCTAGCGTTAGTTGCTTGTTTATTTGTTTCCTTATTGTCTTGTTTAGTTGTTTTCTTGTAGTCACTACAGTTCTTTTTCCGCGTTTTTCTAGTGGCCTATTTTTATAACTAGGCCACAATAACCATGGCAACACACAGGCTGTTGTAACCATGGTCCTGCTACCTTTTGTAGTGACCATGGCCCTCCATAGGCTGTACGATCCATGGGGCTTCTACGGGCCGGACGATCAATGGGCCTTCTACGGGCGGTAGGATCCATGGGCCTTCTACAGGCCGTAGGATCCATGGGCCTTCTATGGGTCATCTAATCTATGGGCCTTGTACGGGCCGTATCATCGTTTCGCCAAACATGGGTCGTATTATTCATGGACCAATAACGGTCAGCAAAATGGGCCATAAATGGGCTAGAGTGGAAATCGTATGTTTTATGGCCTGACCATAACGGGCCGTTAATAGGCCGTATTTGATAACACTATGAAAACGGCCCAACGAATTAATGGGCCACAAATGGGCCGACTGTAACCATGGGCTGAATTTGGCCCACAAGTAGAAAAGACCAGCAATGGGCCGTAAGTAGCCGAATGCTGGAAATGAGTGAGGGAGTCCTGGATTAAGGGTTCCTCGGGCAGCCGGATTATATACTTGGGCCGGACTGTTGGGCTATGAAGATACAAGATAAAAGACTTCTTCCCGTGTCCGGATGGGACTCTCCTTTGCGTGGAAGGCAAGCTTGGCAATTCGGATATGTAGATTCCTTTCTCTTTAACCGACTTTGTGTAACCCTAGCCCCCTCTGGTGTCTATATAAACCGGAGGGTTTAGTCCGAAGGATAACAATCATAATCATAGGCTAGACTTCTAGGGTATAGCCATTACGATCTCGTGGTAGATCAACTCTTGTAATACTCATATTCATCAAGATCAATCAAGTAGGAACTAGGGTATTACGTCCATAGAGAGGGCCCAAACCTGGGTAAACATTGTGTCCCCCGCCTCCTGTTACCATTAGCCTCAAACGGACAGTTCGGAACCGCCTACCCGAGATCCGCCGGTTTTGACACCGACATTGGTGCTTTCATTGAGAGTTCCGCTATGACGTTGAAGATAGGCTTGATAGCTCGCCTTGTTATCAAGGACAACATCACCTCCAGGGGAGCCCTGGCCTCCGGCCAAATCCTCCGATTGGGCGGCTTCACTATGACCGCCCGTTCGGCCGTCGGGCCAACGATGACTTCTCGGTTCATCGAAAATCGCCTCTGCGTCAGCGCAGAATACTCTGAACAGATGGACTCGATGGAGTTGTCATCTTTAAACGAACTCCTGGATCGCATCGCTGCCTTGGGAGTCGCTATGGACTATGATCGGATTGGCATAAACCCGACCAGAGAGAAATTGAATCTCCACCGATCACCCATCAGATAGCGGTAGTGGAGGAGCAAGGTGAGGACTCATCCTCTATATTGATGACAAACTATGTTCGAACTTCCGAGTTCATAGAGCCGGACACCCGCCTGCGGGAAGACTGTCCCATGCTCTGAACCTAGAGTCATACGGTGGGCCTGAAAAACTGGTTGATATCCCGGAGCCCGGACTGTTAAGCTCGGAAGTCTCTCAAACTCCGGATCCCAGATTAGGTCAGGGTCCGGACTTAAATCCACCCACCCACCCAGATACAAGCGACTTACCCACATCAGACAGCAGTCCCAGGAAACGGTCCACCAATTTTGGGCCAGATTCCTCCTTGTCAAGGACAAGATCAAAGACTGCCGCGATGAAGACGCAATCTCATTATTCTGCAAAAATTGCACGGACGAGGGAATCCTCGATGTAATCAACCGCCGTCACGTATCACACTTCGTTGACTTGGCAACAATAGTACAGAAGTACTGCGCAATGGAAAGCGCCTGGCAAACTCAGGCAGCCTCTTGGGAGCCACCAGTTTACACTAAACCCCTCGTCCAGACAAAAAGGATGCACCCTCATAGGTCGCCTGATCCAATAACAAAAAAATCAAAGCCCATTGCAGGGCGCAGAACCGTCCTGGAGGGATGGATCGATAGGCCGTGCAAAATACACACAATACCGGATACCGTACCAACTCATAGCCATAGAGCATGTTGGATACTCCGACAGGTGGCCAAAAGCGGCCAGGACCTCCTCACCAAAATTACCGCAGAGCAACATCCCACGGAAGACAACAACCCTACAGTATTAACGGTCTTCGAGACCTTCACCTCAAACAATAGGCACAAAAGGGCACTCTGCGCCTCGCCGAAGTCTTCAAAGTTGCAGAAATAAACCCATGGAACACCACGGCCATAACTTTCAATAACAGTGACGAACCAAAATTCAGAACAGTCTGGGCACCAGCTGCATTGGTCCTCAGTCCGATTGTGGACGGCTTTCGGCTTACCAAAGTGCTCATGGACGGCGGCAGCGGACTAAACCTCATTTACGAGGAAACTCTCAACAAAATGGAAATAGACAGGAGCCGCATTGAGCAAAGTAGCACGACCTTCCGAGGAATTATTCCCAGTCAGGAGGCGCGATGTGTGGGAAAAATCACACTCGATGTGGTATTCGACACGCCGGAGAATTATCGGCCCGAAGAGATAACCTTTTTTTTCGAGAGTACGCCAAAGGCGTACCATATTTTTATAGAAGAAAGAGAGTGAATGTACAAGAGCGGCACTAGCTAGATGAAAGCATCCCAGCTAGGCCAAAACCCACAACACCCTTTACACTCGATAACTAAAACTCTAAGGCTACACTCTCACAAAATGTGTTAAACTACCAACTCCAAATCTAGCAAGGCTCCATTGCTTGACTTCTCGGAAGATATCATCCGCCAACTCCATCGGGGTCCTTTGTTGCTGCACCCTGTTGAAAACACGTCCGTTTCTTTGCTTCCAGAGCTCCCAGGCAACTAGTATGACGAAGGTGTCGTAACCTCTCTTTATCGGTCCGAAGAGATAACCTTTCAAGTGGCCCCTTTCAGCAGTGGATATCATGCCCTGTTAGGGCGAGATGCATTTGCAAGCTTCCAAGCTATACCCCTTTACGGGTACATGAAGCTCAAGATGCCCGGGCCCAATGGAATCATCACTCTTGCCAGTGATCCAGACATAGCACTCTGCACCGAAAACAAAACCGCTGCCTTGGCCCTCGAGGCATTGTCTGAAGCCCTTGCGGCCGAAGAATTAACCGCATTGCGCTCCACGGTGGATAGGGACGACGTGATACTCTATAAGCGATCCAAATCCACCTCCTTTAAACCAGCAGATGAAATAGTCAAATTCCAGGTCCACCCAACGGACTCCACGAAGACATCATCCATCGGGGCATAGCGGGACCCCATGGTCGACGCCGCAGTGCGGGCATTCCTACGCGAAAACTGGGACATATTCGCCTGGCACCCTTCTGATATGCCAGGGATCCCATGCAGGCTGGCCGAACACAGCCTAAACATACAGAAGGGACATAAGCCGGTCAAGCAAACACTACGGCGCGTTTCCGAACCCAAATGACAAGTCATGTGGGAAGAGCTAGCCAAGTTACTCGAGGTCGGATTCATCAGAGAGATAAAATACCCGGACTAGCTAGCAAACCTGGTGATGGTACCAAAGAAGGATAAATCCTAGCGCCTATGTGTCGATTACAAAGACCTCAACAAGACCTGCCCTAAGGATCCCTTCCCCCTCCCCTGCATCACCGCAGGACACGACTCATTGTGCTTCCTCGATGCATACTCCGGATACCATCAAATCAAGATGAAGGAATCCGATCAAGCCACAACGGCATGTATAACCCCATACAGGCCTTTCTGCTTCAACACTATGCTTTTCGGGCTAAAAAACGCCGGTGCCACCTATCAACGCATGATTCAAACATGCCTGGAGAAACAAATCGGCAAAACAGTTGAGGCATACATGGATGCTGTAGTCATCAGAACTAGGCATGTCGAGTCCTTAATAGACGATCTGCGTTTCACATTCTACAACCTCCGAACATATGACACCAAGCTCAATCCGGAAAAGTGTGTTTTCGGCGTTCCCGCTGGAAAGCTTCTGGGCTTCATCGTTTCCAATAGAGGAATTGAGGCAAACCCAGCCAAAATCCGAGCTTTGTCACAGTTGGCTATGCTAACAAACCTTAAACAAGTAAACTACCCGGCTATGTGGCAGCCTTAAGCCGCTTTATCTCCACACTAGGAGAAAAGGCGTTGCCACTTTATCACCTTCTCCGAGGCACCGATCACTTCGAGTGGACGAACGCGGCAACGGCGGGACTGGAAGAAATAAAGGATATTCTTTCAAGCAAACCAATCCTAGCCGCGCCAAACGTCGGCGAACCCATGTTATTATACATATCGGCCACACACCAAGTCATAAGCGCCGTGCTCGTCGTCGAACGAGAGGAGGACGGACAAAAATTCCCACTTCAAAAGCCGGTATACTACGTATCCACCGTTCTCTCACCATGCAAATCCCAGTACCCTCATTACCAAAAATAGCATACGCGGTCTTCATGGCATCCCGGAAGCTACGACACTACTTTCAAAAGTGCTCAATAATGGTGGCCTCCGGAGTACCACTCAATGACATAATAAACAACCGCGACGCTATGGGCTAGATTGCCAAGTGGGCCATTGAGCTCCTCCCATTCTACATATCATACAAACCGCGTCGGGCCATTAAATCTCAGGTATTGGCCGACTTCATTGCTAAATGGATAGAGGTTGAACTCCCTAAAGAGTACGACACATATTCCAACTGGGTCATGCACTTCGACAGCTCCAAAATATTGGTAGGCCTAGGGGCACGCGTTGTCCTAACATCCCCTACTGGAGACACAGTCCAGTATGTCCTCCAAATATTATTCACGGACTCCAAGAATGTAGCCGAATACGAGGCCTTATTGCATGGTCTTCGGATGGCCGTCTCCATGGGCATACAACGCCTGGAAGTGCGCGGGGATTCAAACCTCATAATATCTCAAATAAACGGATATTTTGATGCCAAAGATCCGAAGATGGCGGCTTACCGAAATGTCGTTCTCAAAATGTCGGCTTGGTTTGAGGGGCTCGAGTTTCACCATGTGGCTTGAGAAAGTAACCAAGCGGCGGATGTCCTTGCTTGCATCGGCGCTAAGCATGACCCCGTCCCACCTAACATCTTCTTGGAAAGACTTTTCAAGTCATCCGTGGTGTGGCAAGGGGAGAGCAGCAACACCAATCCGGATCCGACTACAACCCCCACACCAACGTCACGGGGGCTTGGCCACCGAAATAACACCGTCGGCCCATCTCATCATGGCAATCATTGCCCCATGGACCAAACCCTTCTTGTCCTACCTTAATAGGCGAGAAATCCCTGAGGATGAGAATGAGGCACGCTGCATTATGCGGCGTTCTAAAGCCCACAAAGTTCACGAGGGAGAACTTTACAAGAAAAGCGCTACCGGGGTACTTCAAAGATGTATCTCCGAGGAAGAAGGGCGGCATCTCTTGGCTGAAATTCATGCCGGTCTAGGCGGTCACCACGCCGTGGCTCGGGCCCTTATAAGCAAGGCCTTCCGTACAGGTTTCTATTGGCCGACAGCCCGAGCAGATGCACAGGACCTTGTCTAACATTGCGTCGGATGCCAGCTTTTCGCCAATCAAAGCCATATGCCACCCACCGCTTTAGAAACAATCCCCATTACTTAGACTTTTGCGGTCTGGGGGCTCGATATGGTCGGACCGCTTAAAGGAGGAAGCCATAAGAAAAAAATACCTGTTGGTCATGGTGGATAAATTCACCAAGTGGATAGAAGCCAAACCAGTTAAAACGGCTGAAGTCGGGCCAGTGATAGACTTTATATCCGGTGTTGTGCACCGTTATGGTGTTCCACACAACATCATCACCGACAATGGCTCCAATTTCATAGCCGATGAGGTGAAAGCTTGGTGTGCTAATCTGGGCATCAAGCTCGACTACGCCTCCGTCTATCACCCACAAACCAACGGTCAAGTCGAATGAGCCAATAGTCTTATTATGAGCGGCATTAAACCAAGATTAGTGCGGTCTTTGAAAGAATCAAACAAGCACTGGGTGGAGGAGCTTGACTCCGTACTCTGGGGGCTGCGGACCAAGCCCAATCGTTCTATAGGATATACACCTTTCTGCATGGTGTACAACACAGAGGTTGTGTTACCATGCAACATTATTCATGACTCACCTCGAGTGCGCATGTATGAAGAGAGAGAGGCCGAGCTTCATCGGCAGGACAGCCTAGATGCCCTGGAAGAGGAGAGCGACGTTGCAAAAGCCCGTTCCGCATTCTATCAACAACAGGCGAGCAGATATCAAAGCAAAGAAGTACGGGCCAAGACTTATAATGTTGGTGAACTTGTTCTATGCTTGCCGGAGAAGAAAAAGGACAAACTCAAGCCCAAGTGGGAGGGTCCCTTCATCATTGACGAAGTTCTCACTGAAGGAGCGTACTGCCTGCGTGACGCATCTGACAACCGCCTAGAGCCGAACCCATGGAACGCGGCCAGACTTTGAAGATTCTATGCCTAGCGCCGGACTCTTCATTCGTCTCCTTTACCCCCTTTCGTTTCCAGTATTTCTTTTCCTCTCTTTTCACATTTTTCTTCCTTCTTAAGCCTTAAAGCTTTTGTGCAGCCAAACCGTACACCTTCGACACACACATTCTAAAATATGTACGTCAATTATACCTAGGGGCTTCTCGTATAGAAGATTATTATTATTATTATTTTCAGAGCATCGAGCTCACCACATATGTGTCTTTTCCGTGTATGTACCTTTTCTACGCCATTATATGCATCGGTATGACTTAAGTTTTGGCCAAGCTGGGTTGCCTGGCTCCTGTGCTTATGCCCTACGTTCCCATTAGTTCGGCTAGGGAATAAAGGGAGCACCTCTACAATTGTTACTACCGGGTCATCCGGATGTGTACCTCAGACTGGGTGAAGCCGAAAACTAGCGTTCTTAAGGGAATATTCGGTCGGCGGACTAAAGATGTTTTTTACTTGTCATATTATGAACCCCCAGATGTTATGTATGCTGTGGTTTTTTCAAACACAGTTCAGACATGCACATTAACACATGCTTACCCAGGGAAAGGAACCCTCAAAAGAAATTATTCTCTCTGGAAGATGTTTCTTATGATGAAAAATGTAATATAACATAGTTAGCCTGATACTTGTCTGTTCAAGCAACTGTGACCCCTACGCCTGGTTTCCATGCGTACCCTGGTATATCTTACCGAGCAGGTATTCGGAAACACTCCGCACCTTCGGGTCCAGAGGCCGAAGCGAAAAGGTCTGCCATGACAATCATTTTACAATCCAGCTAGGGACAAATTTGTCAATTGAAGTACATAGTCACTTGGACTCAAAAACTTCTTCCTCTATGCGATGCAACCGGTTATCTAGCGTACAATCCTGTTGGGAATACTTGGCGGCTACTAGTCCCTGGTCATATACCAAACTAACAGGAATTTCTTCTCCATTTGACCCTGCAGGTCCGACCCGGGCCATGTGATTCGGGTTGAGCTTGGTATACTGAGTGTTCACCATTGCCCAGGCCTCTCGCGCACCTTCCCAGCTGGCCGATATCTTCCATAATCGAAAGCGTTGTCGCGCTCCCTGGAATAGCTGTACAAACCCGTCCATACTTCCTAGAGGGGAGTCGGATGGCCATAAGGCTTTGGCAATACTTTGCATCGCCTGTCGAGCTCGCTCGTGCATTTGGGACAGCTCTTGTAGTAGATCACTCGACGATCCGGACACCTCCTCTTCGGGACGTCCTGTCAATATACCTACAGACATAATTACTGTCAGTTGTTTTCCTTGCCGAACTATGTAAAGAAAAGTCCGAACACATACTAAATATGCTGCCTCGTAGCCTCCTATTCTCCTTCACGGAGTCAGCCAGCTGGGCCCGCACATCTTTAGTTGCATGCCCAGCTCAGTGTTGGCATCTTGGAGTTTGTTCTTCTCCACCCTGACCTGTGTCAGTATATGTTCGCCCGCGGCCAGTTGCCTTTGAGCTCTTGAACCTCCCGCTCATGCGACTTCCGGTGCCTCTTCCAGATGATCTGATGACTCTACCATAAGATTTGCACCTGTATTAATACTCCTGGTATATGATCACGTTTTCTTGATAGAGGGGAACATTACCAGACGCTGCCTTCTTGGATTTCTCCAGTTCGGCGGTAGCAGCAGTTAGCTGGGCTTGACACTTCTCCAGCTCTTGAGACAACAGGTTGTTCTTCTCTTTGAGCACCTGGGTATACAACGATCCTTAAATCAGTTGCTTAAACTGCTTCAAGTCTCGGGGGCTACTGGTATATAATTATCAGAATTGTGCAAGTATGAACTTACCCGCATATCTTTCAAATACTGATTTGTGGCTCTGGAAAGCCCATCTCGAGCAACTCGGATGTATGCATCACCCGAGTTGAAGGCATTGAAATCCTCTTCTGAAAAACCAGGGTCGCGAAGAGCGGCCCGCCGGCGCCGATGATTCATGGCGCTTTCCACTTCGGAGTTTGAGGCGGATACTTTATCCGAATCCTCCGCAGAAGGACAATCCGTTGTCACTTCCGCGTTAGACTCAGTCCTCAAGACACGGTCCTGAACCTAGCTAGTAGAGGCATGACCAGTAGGATCCCCAGACACAGTCCAGCGAATGTTTTTCCTGATAAGACACAACAGATAGTGTCATACTTTAAGATGACAACCATGGAGCATATTTGAAACCATACCTCTTCAATGAAGGCTCGGCCATATCTCTATTTGCCTTCCTCTTCAAAGGCCTGCCCGTCGTAGGTGCCGCTTTCTTGCGCGTCGCCTCAGGTGTAGCGTGGCGCGCCGATCGCCTCCCCTTTAGAGCATAATATAGTGCGGTGGGTAAGGTAGAAAGAGGAAATTCTCTCAAAGGACAAGTCTCTTGATTACTTACATGCGACACAAGGAGAAGGCCGGGATAGTCAGCAATGATGGCCACTTCGGTGCCGTCACAACTTGCCTGGTAAAACACTCCTTCCCCGAGCTCCACGAATATATCCGGATCCTCTTCGAATACGGGGTCAAGGGCCCAGTTGTGGTCCTCTGGCTGTGGTGCAGGGTTGTGGACCTCCCTGGTGAATTTCTGCCATTCCTATTATAAATGGACGGATTAATACATATGAAAAAGGACTCAGTGAGTTAATGGAGTGGAGTAGAGGGATGGAAACTCACCCAGCTGGGAGGGTTGTACATGGAAAATCCATCCCCGGGCTTAATGCGGATGAACTCCTCTTACTCCCCTTTGTATAATCCGTACAGTATTTTCGCCAAAGTAGCGGAAGTGTCCAGATCCTTCTGACCATAGCAGGTAGCGTCACCTTCTCCATTAAAGTGCCACATAGGGTGCCCTTGGTATTGGAGTGGCAGAACCCCTCGCATTATTCATATCGCCATAACCTCGACTATTGACAATCCGGATTGAGCGAGCGTCTTTATCTTGCTCATAAATTGGTGGACTTCCATGCTATCTTCCTCCCTGAGGCTCCGGGGACGCCAGCTGAGGCGCTTCTTCAATGGAACACTTGAAGATTCAGGAGGCCCCTTCGGACTGGGTTAGGAAGGGAGACGTCCTCAACATAGATCCATTCGGAAGGCCATTCTTTGGATGCCTTCTTCGGCGTGCCGGATAGGTATCCGGTCCCGGTGATGCACCATATCACGGCTCCTCCCACTTGGAATATTGATCCCTCTTTATTATGGGGGGTGAGGCAAAACATCTTCTTCCATAACTCAAAATGGGCCTCACAACCTAGAAATAGCTCGCAAAGAGCGACGTAACCCACGATGTGCAGGATAGAGGCATGAGTAAAATTATGCAGTTGGAGGCCGTAGTACTGCAGAAGCCCTCAGAGGAACGGATGGATTGGAAATCCGACGCCTCTCAACAAGTAGGGAACCAACCATACTCGTTCCCCCCTGGATGGGTTGGGGAACTTCTCCGCCCACTCCCCACCATCAAAGGAAGCCAATCTGGCTCAAACAGGGACTAAATCTATGGGGGGAAGAAATCCCTGGGCCTGTAGCTTCACCAGTTGGCCGTGGGATACGGAACACTTTTCCCAATCACCCTGTTTGGGGCCGTGAGGGCGGGAGGAAGATCTTGGAGCGCTAGCCATGTTGGGGTGGTTTCTGGTGGCAAGCTCTAAGGATCCCGCGCTTGGTGTGGGCTGGATTTGAAGATCCCCATCTCTTTAAATAGACTACTTTCTTGTGTGGTCAGGGTGGTGCAGAGTCCGAGGAGCGCGGCATTAAATGGAAAGCCGGATACTGCTCTTTAAGTCAGGTATTTTGAAGTACTCAGAGAAGGAACCCGCCTTGCAATGCCGAAGACAATCTGCGTGTCGGACTCATCGTCATTGAAGCCTGGTTTGGGGGCTACTGAAAGAGTCCTGGATTAATGGGTCCTCGGACAGCCGGATTATATACTTGGGCCGGACTGTTGGGCTATGAAGATACAAGATAGAAGACTTCTTCCTGTGTCCGGATGGGACTCTCCTTTGCATGGAAGGCAAGCCTGGCAATTCGGATATGTAGATTCCTTTCTCTGTAACTGACTTCCTGTAACCCTAGCCCCCTCCGGTGTCTATATAAACCGGAGGGTTTAGTCCGAAGGATAACAATCATAATCATAGGCTAGACTTCTAGGGTTTAGCCAATACGATCTCGTGGTAGATCAACTCTTGTAATACTCATATTCATCAAGATCAATCAAGCAGGAAGTAGGGTATTACCTCCATAGTGAGGGGTTGAACCTGGGTAAACATTGTGTCCCCCGCCTTCTGTTACCATTAGCCTCAGACGCACAGTTCGGGACCCCCTACCCGAGATCCGCCGGTTTTGACACCGACAATGAGCCCAAGAATAAATGGCCCTGAGAAGGGCAAAAGGTAACATGGGTTGGAAATGGCCCAATGGAATAATGGGCCATTAATGGGTATAAAGCGATACACTGTTCATTACGGGTCGGTTTCACCATGGGCCGTTAATTGGCCAAGAGTTAGAAACAGACTCATATGGGCCGAAAGACGTCATGGGCCATACATGGGCCGGAAGTTACAATGTGCTGGAATCATATTGGACGGCCCAGATGACGCTACTGAGCCAAATTCCGGTAGGCTGTAACGGGTCGTGAGTTAGCAGGCTATAAATGGGCTATATACGAACAGGTCGTTAACAGGCTTTCTGTGGGCCGACCCGCTACCTTTTGACCAAGTCAAACGGGCTGGCCTTTTCACCGGAATGGGCCTCTATTGGGCCGTGCCATGTGTCGACGTATCATAGGCGCCTTCGGTCCAATGAGTGGACGACATATGTCCCAACAGTGAGCAGACACGTGGTTCCTCCGGCCAATGATAAATTTACATGTGGAAAATCCCCATTGATTGTGGCTGTTAGCGGGTTACCGGATCCAAAATCGGACCCGATAGCTTAACAGCGACCCATTACAGTGGATGCCACGTGTCGGCTACCCTTGACGAAAGCACTTCCATGACACACGATTTATCATCATGGAAGTGGACACTTCCGTGATGATAATTTTGGTAATGTCATGGAACACTTCTACGACAGCAGAGGTTTGACTATCTTGATTCTTTCATAAAATCATCATGGATGTACATGCATGACAAAAAACGTGACCTACTATGACAAACACGTATCATCACAAAAGTGTATTTTTTTGTAGTGAGCCTGAAAGAAATATACCTTCCCGGGCATTCTCCCACCTCTTCCGAACAAAATTTTGGTGACACCACGACTAGACAATACCCACAGAAGATACCGTCTCAAGGAATGAGGACATCAAGACCCGGGAGATGGTGACACAGTGACACAGCCCCAAACCTTATGCTATGATGATAAGTGCATAGGATATGCAAGATCATGATATACATCGCTAATAGAGCAACCGTGTCCTTACCATTGTTGTATTGCAACCACCAGTGGATGAGAACTTCGCCATTTGGTCCGCCTCACTATAGTGAGCAGGAAAACGGTTCTCTTCACCCTCGCTCTTAGTGTCAATGTTGTCATCAACATAACCGACAGGTTGGACCTCTAATATGCCTTGATTATGTCATTGCATAAAGAATTGCCTACCTGGTACCGTCGATGCTTTAGAAGGCAAAAGGGATCGTTATGATTAAGAAGATGGCAGAAGACCGAGTCAATGGCAGCTATGAGGAACCACCTTCACCTGTCAGCTCATTAGGTAGGAAGTTGATGATGATTCTTCAGGCCCAACCCGGATCGTTTCATCGGACAACTACAAGAGACGCAACATCACCTGAGGAAAACCCTAGAAGACTGCACAAGACACAAAGCAAGCACCACTATTGAGTCCAAGAACCCCTAGGGTAGGATGAGTCATGTACCCCCTATGCGCAGTCGAGTCCGTATGATGGTTCGAATAGAACAGTGATTGTGTGTTGCTTGTTTTTATTTGTTTGTGTTTTGATATCGGTCGCCCTTTTGCCCTGGGCAACAAGTACGCGACTATATCACCTTCCTTATCTTAATGCTTGTGTCTGGCCCTTTTGTCATTTGTTTGTTTGCACCTGCACTATAGAACCCCCTTCAGGCATTCCCCTCCTCTATGCTACTTTTCCCTCTCATCTCTCTCATCAACTGAAGACCGACAAGATAGGAAGCACTAAGGATTCCACCTTGGCAACCAACTAGCACCGAAGACTTTTGCTACAGCCTCCTCGACCCTATGCAACCCCGTAGACACTACAGGAATCAGGAAATTTGCTGTCAGCCATGGCTGATGGAAAAGGCACGCATAGCGGATGGCAATAACCTTTGTCGTTAGCCAGCAGACGGCAACAGATCCGGCTGAATAGGCTATGACAAAGGCTTCTTTGCCGTCTGCTAGCTGATGGCAAAGATGCAAAGGTCTTTGTCGTCCTCCAGCTGATGGCAAATAGCTTGGACGACACACATGTGAGCTTAGGTCCGTTAAGGGGTTAACGACATGCTTTGCCGTTCGTGAGCAGACGGCAAAGACCTTTGTGTATTTGCGGTCTGCTAGCGGATGGCAAAGAACATTGATTATTTGCCATAATCCAGCGGATGGCATAGCATGCCACGTGGCAGCACCTGGGGGGTTGGCCTATTTGGTAGCTTTGTTGTGAGCTGGCTGATGGCAAATATTCAATGTTCTTTTCTGTTCGCTGGCAGACGACCAAGCATCCAAATAGCCAGCCTACTGCCCCAGGTTGCACAGGTAGCTGACACGTGGCATGTTTGCCATCTGATGGCTGATGGCAAGCCAGCATATGGCAAAGAGTCTATATAGCCCTGTTTTTTTCTATTTTTTCTTAAATTCATTCAATTTGACAGAATTTCACACACACACACACACATGAAAATACTTTCGACAATCATACCAACACATATACATACCAAATCATATCCCTGCCATATGGATAGGATCATCCAACACATATACATAGCAAATGGTTTCATCCAACACATATACATAGCCAACATATCCAACAACAAGCATACAATGGTTTCATCCATACATACATATATAGATTTTTTCTTCTCTTTCTTTTTCTCCTCTCCTCTTTTTTATCTTCTTCTTCTAACTAAGGTAGGTAAAAATGCCATTTTATTGCTAAGCTAGGTAAAAATGCTAAGTGTAGGTCATTTTAGAGCTATGCTAGGTAAATAGGTCATTTTGGAGCTTACTAAGGTTATTATGTCATTTTCGAGGGAAGTAAGGTAAGTTTATATCATTTTTGGGGTAACAAAGATTATCATGACATTTTTTAGGAAAGAAAGCTAAGTATAGCTCATTTTTTGTCTAACTTAGGTAGTTATGCCATTTAGGAGGAAATTAAGCTAAGTATGCATTTGTTAAGCAAAACACTAGAGAAAACTTACCCTCATCACAACAAATGCGATGAAGATTGCAACTAAGGTAACAATTGATCCAATGGCATAATGATACCAAGCCTCATTATCAATGGCATATTTTCTAATTTTCTTAATCTTCAAGCGCATTGCATCGATCTTCAAGCGCATTGCATTCATCTTCATCTTGTGATCATTGACCACATCAGCAACATACAACTCCGATTTCACCTTATCTTCTTCAATTCTTTTAACTTTTTCGTTCAAATACTCATTTTCTTTTTCAACTAAATTTAACTTCTCGACAAGAGGGTTGGTTGCAAATTCCGGGTCACATATCTCCTAGATTAAAATATCTCTATGTCAACTTGATGGCCATAATTGTCATAAAGGCGAAATGCAACAAATAGTATAAAAGAGGATTTACCACATTTGAATCATAAAGCGGACGAGGACCGACGGTGACGAATATCAAGACCATGGCACTATGTATAACAAATAATCATAGAAAGTAAGAAAATTACACAAGTAACTATATAAATCGTACAATCATACAAGTAACTATATAAATCAAGTACAACATAAAAAATTTAATACCTAGTAATAATCTGGTTCAATAAATGCTTCGGGATCAATAAATGCATCATCATCATCACAATCAGTAATGATGTGCTCATCATCATCATTAATAAATGTATCATCATGTGGAAGGCCACCTCTACGTAATTTGTCAAGCATTGACAGGTCATCCGCAGCAGTAATCTCTTCTAGTTTAGGCTCTTGTTGTTCCGGCTGAGGGTGAAGTCGGGTTCACTGTCGCTGTCTACTTCAATGTTCTGGGGTGAAGTAGAGCGATTCTTGAAACGTTTTTTGGAAAGACGTGTTTCTTGGAAGAATTCTCCTTCATATGTGTCTGGGTTAATGTGAGGTTCATAATCATCTTCATTGGGGGGAGGTGGTCTAACACGTGGTGGCACTTCATAAATGACATCCCAACCATTGAGATGAGGATCACTTTGACAGGCCCATGGTAGATAGAAAACTTGGGTTGCCTATTGAGCCATAATATAGACATAGGGAACATCCAAATGGGTGCTTTGATTGATTTCCACTAGCCCTATATGTTCATGAGTCGTTCTAGTCTCATTTGGCTGGAGCCAATAACATTTCAAGACTATGATGTTTGGTGGGTTTGCACCATAGAATTGAAGTTCATAAATTGCTTCAACTCTTCCATAATACTCGGTATCTCCTTCGCCGATAGCAGAGACACAACAATTTGTAGACTTTCTGTTGGCCATAGATAGCTCTTTGCCATAGGTACGAAAGCGATACCCGTTGATGTCGTATTTGTCAAATGAACAGACCTTATAGTCAAAATCATTAGCGACTTGTCTCAATTCGGCATCCACAAGCTCTAAATTAGCCTACAAGTTTAATACGAAAGGGATTGTTGCATTAGCCACAAATTAGATGAAGAAATGAAATGGTCTAATGGAAATTACTATTTGTTTTAACAAAGAGATGAAACCGGGATAGCCGCCTCCATGCTTTGCTAGAAACTCATACTCTTCGACGGAATCCTTTTGGATCACCGGTCCATACAAGAATTTGGCGACGTATCAACTGTATCAAATTTATCCAGGAATAAGAGCACTTCAAAGGAATTAGAAGTTGCGAAATAATGTACCGAGAACTTACTCGATGTACGGCCACACTTCTATTAGGTTGTTGAAGATATACAACGAAATGGTCTGCCATTCTTCGAAATCCAACGTTAAGGAATTAGAAGCACCGGCTGGTGCCAGATCCCCTTTGAAAGACTGAGGTTGGATCGACCCTTTTTAGGGTCACTGGCATTGTACCGAGGCTCCGGATTATGCAAATGACGATTTTTTTTGGCTTCGTAGTGTGCTGTCAGAAAGTTTGCCGCCTCCTTAGTAATGAATACCTCGGCCATCGATGCTTCAATTCTACATTTATTTTTACATTTTGCTTGAAACGTCTTCTACATCCTCTCAGTTGCGTAGCACCAACGATTCTGCACAGGCCCCCCCCCAATCTTGACTCGGTTGGGAGATGCAAAATCAAGTGCTGCATTGGATTAAAGAAGCCCGGCGTAAATATCTTCTCTCACTTGCAGATCAACTCTGGCGCCAACTCTTCCATTTCTTCTACCAGGTTAGGCGATAGTTCTTTAGCACAAAGAACATGGAAGAAATAGCTCAGCTCTGCCAATACTAGCCATTCATCCTCAGGGATGAATCCATGCAACATCACCGACATTACCTTCTCAATCCATATGTACCAATCATGACTCTTGAGACCAAATATCTTCAATTTTTCAAGACTTGCTCCCCTCTTTAGATTCGCTTCATACCCATCGGGGAACATCAACTGCATTTTCACCCACAAGATAATTTCCCTCATAGCTGGCCTTCCAAGATTGAACCATGCCTTTGGCTTTGTCCAGTTCTTCTTTCCTTTCGGTGGTGGCATGTTTTGTAACGGTCTATGACATAGCGCCTCCTGATCGACTCTTGCCTTAGGATTATCCTTTGACTTCCCATCTGTGCCAAACAATGTACCAAAAAGTGCCTTAGTGATATTCTTCTCAGTGTGCATCACAACGATGTTGTGTGGGCAAAGGAGGTCTTTGAAGTAAGGCAGATCCCACAAGCATGTCTTGTGACTCCAGGCATGTTGCGAATTATACCCCTTGAAATACCCTGTACACTCTGGATCTAGCTCGAGAGCGTTTAACTGATCCAGGATCTCTTGGCCTGTCAATGGAGGTGGTGCAGAGTCTTTCACAACTCTACCTTTGATGAAGTTCTGCTTGTCTTTCCTGAACTTATGGCGTTTATTGATTCTCCAACGATTACAATTTCTTGCTTTTCCATTACATGCCTCAACTCAACAACTCAATACAGAAGAGATGCTCTCACTACTACTACTACATTTCTCGTTTGCAACTCATCTATTCATCATAAGTCTCCTTCTCTTTGGGGCAATCTCTATCAAAGTGCCCTGCTTCATTACAGGAGAAACATATTACTTCTAACAATTCTCTTGGTTTCCTCATGATTACATAGCCTCCTTGGGTCCTCGACTTTCTTTTTGGGTAACTGCTGAAGTAGTGCCCTGACTCCTTGCACCTGAAACAGGTGATATGACTCAGGTCCTTCCTGAAATCCAATCTATTTCTCTTCCTGGACTTTTCCATTCCAATCAGGGCTTCTATTTCCTGTGGGTCATACTCTACTTCCTTTGTCGGGAATTCTACTAGATCCCCATTCAGACAATTTTGGGAGATGTGTCCTTCTTCTCCACATGAATAGCATGACTTGGTGCAGGCTTTAATTGGGTCTTCTTCGGGTGTGTCCTCCACCTCTTCCTTCACCATAGGTTCTTCTAAAATTTCCATAAGGCTCCTTTCTTTACTTCTTTCTTATGCTGTACGGTTCTTTGTACCATGGGGTAAATGCGACACTGAGGAGGGTAGTGGGTAGTCCCTTCACACAAGAAACAAGTGATCTGCCTAGTTGGGCATTCTTTAGATGGGTGGCTTCCTTCACAATTAGGGAATTCATCTTGTATGTTCTTTATGGTTGTGTCCTATTTATCCACAAAGCTTGCATGCACAGGGTTTCTTCATATCACTTCCATAAGGCTTCAATTTCTAGGACACAAACCGAGACTTTAGCAAGGTCAACTTAAATTCCTTCAAAGTGGTTGTTCCCTGCCATCCATTGATGGTTTGGTACATCCTCCACCAAGTAGCGGCACCTCTTTCAAAGCATTGAAGAGCATGCTGGGCCATATCCTTTCCGGCTATAAGGTTATTCTTCATATGATCCCCCATGTTCTGAATCCATCGGTCTGTCACCAATTGACTCATCGGTCCAGAAAATACAAGCTCATCTCATTCATCCTCTATTGGGTCCAAGGGTTTTGGAGTGAGATAAGAGAGATAGGGAGGGGTACACACAATACAAACAAATTTTTTGAAAAGACAGATTTTATTATGGCTGTCGAAAAAACAACAAACAAATGACGGCTCACAATCATCGCATCTAACGTAGGTATAACGGGGTTTGGTCTTCTAATGGTCAATAAATCTTCAAGGTCGTCAAACTCTTCAAGTCTTGCTTATGTCTCCGATGGCTTCTTCCGATCGTGCTTGTCCTTCTCAAGTTCTTTTGCCAGATCATCTTTGTTGACGCGAAGTCTCTCATAACGTCCTTTAATATTCTGGAGTTACATTCCAAACTTCTGGGTTTCAACATCCTTGGCATGAGCCATGGTTCTACTATCTTTAGTTCCTAAAAAATCTCCGGTATCTCGAGGTTTAGCTCCTCCAGCTTGGCTACATTTAGCTTCTGGTTCCTGAGTTCTTCATGAATTGCCTCCTTGTCAAATATAACTTCCTAAAGGTCCCTCTAAAATTCTTCATGTAATACTCCAGATCTTGGTGATGCACCAGCTAAGGTTAAAACTGCATCCTTTGCTGCCAGATGCTCCATCAGTCTTCTACCATCCAATTCTTCCATGCATCTGCATGCTTAAGTCCGCACGGTGACAATAGCATAAGCGGGCAATAACACCAAGGTTAGTCATGTCTATGCCCATGTTACTGCCATGAGCTTTCGTTCCATAATTGATATCTCCTGTCTTAGGGTTTTCTTGACAAAAACTTTGAGTTCTAATGATCCATGTTCCGGTCTTTCTCCGATACACCTTGATCTCGGGTATTGGCATCTTCCATAGTCTGCCAAGTTCCATAAGGGGTAGCCTTCCTAGGTCTTACAAATCTGGAAAATCTTCAAAGCCTTCAAATTCTCCTAGTCTTCGGCGTCTTCACCGTTGTAGTTTCCGTCATTGTAATGCACGGTAAAAATCCTCTTTATTCCAAAGTAGTCCTAGTTGTCCGATATCCTGTACTCCTTGGAGTGGTCTCATCAGCCGAATCTTCATGTGGTCAAAAGGGGAAGGGTATAGTCTAACTAAAAGGGAATATTTGAATAAGCTCAGAAGAGAAGAGAGGTAAGAGATCTTTTTGAACATAAAGTAGTAGAGAAAATCTTTCCTATGGGCTTGCCAGTCTCTAGGGGTCATGTCCTATAGTCAACATGTGCTCTGATACCATCTTGTAGCGACCCGACCTCAAACAGTCAAGTCTTTGTGCTTAAGTGTCATCCCTGGATCGGTATGCTGACACATATAGTACTCGAGGATTTATAAAAGAGGTAAATCACATGTATAAAGTAACGTAAATACTATTACCTCAATCCAAATAGCGGAAGTAACAACAAGGTTGTGGATTCCCATCAATACCAACGGCAAAGTTGAGTGTAGAAATCGTAACCCTAATGTATCACTTACTCGTCGTAAGATTCCTACAACATGAGACGTTGCAGCCACAAAGGGTCAGTACATTGAATGTACTAGCAAATTCACACCATAGGATAATGATGAATAATAGCTATCACTACATGCATATTTGGCTGGTGGAAAGCTCTAAGTTTATAATGTTTTTGCAAAAAGCCAGTTTTTTCCCTACTGCAAAGGAATATATTTTATTTAACTACAAAGTTTTTGAAAACATTGAGAAGGTAAACCCCCTCTCAATCCCAATTAAAAGTAATTAACAACCCGACAAATTAATTATATAGAGTGATGAGATCAACATGATAATCCAAGAACTAGATACTCAAAACGTCCATAACCGGGGACACGGCTAACCATGATTAGTTTGTACACTCTGTAGAGGTTTGCGCACTTTTCCCCACAAGACTCGATCTCCTCCGTTGGTTTTCTCGCAATACATGGTGTTTGAGAAATGGATGACCGAGACATAGTCTTTCAGAAGCGTTAGTACCTTACGATGGGTAGACCATTACACCTACTTTCCCCTACATCTGCTAGTCTACCACTGTAAGAGTTCATACGACTTAATCAACTATGCTAGAGCCCATAATAGCTTGTGGCTGCACACGGAAGTTTCTAGCATGAAAAATCTTATGATCCCTTTGAGCCTGGGTGGCGGTCCATAGGAAAATCACACGAAACCCCGTGATTTCCAAAAAAATAGGCAACACAGGATTCCCCAGGTGCCTCAATCCACCCAGATGTGGATTAAAGTTGCCACCTTAAGTTAACCATTAATTAACAATCTCACATCTGTCATGGATACACTCAAACTCAATCCACGTCTATGAGCATAGCATAGCAATATAAGCATAACTTAGAAGTAACTCCCAAGCGTTTTGTAATAAATAGGGCAATAGGTTCTACCTCATCAACTACTTCCCAATACACACATGTTATCAATTCCTAACCTTGCAATGTTTGAGGGTGAAACTAATGAATACAAACGAGATATGAAAGGGATAAGATCGAAGTGTGAACTTGCATGTACTGTTAATGAAGATGATTCGCACTCAACTCCTGATAGTTCTATTCGTCACACTCCGTTCAATCTATCGTAAGCAAGCAATAGTAGCCACACATAAGCAATCATTTAAAAGATTGGAAAGAACGGAGAAAACTATTCAGAAAACATCAAAACCAAGCAAATAACTCTTGCAACATAAAAAAAATTCTAACAGTACCAAAATTATGTGAATTTAGCCTTATTAGAATGTTTGTGTCAAGAGCTTCGATTTGCAAAAAGATCAACTAAAACGGAGTTACAAAACTCAAGAAACGGACGAAACAAAGATCGAATACTAAACTGAACTAAACTCAAATTTTAAATTGTCAAAAACATGTTCAAGTTGGTTTACTAGACAGAGGGGATCATTACGAAGATTTAGGCATTGGTTTCATCAAAAACGGAGGTACGGATAAAAAGATATGATCAAAAGAAATTTGAGTATGAATCTGAACAAATTTCGAAATTTGAAAATTTCAAAAAGTTGTTGGGATAGGTTCACTGGATAGGTGGAATCAAGACAAAAATGTAGGCGCTGGTTTCATCTAATTTGGATGAACGAGTAAAAAGTTCTGGCTATTTGAAAAATCAGGGCCAAGCTGTTTTACGGAAGAAAATGGGCTATGGCTAAAAGAATTATAGTCCAAAAATGTAAATACATGGACTAGTTTATAAATCTAATTATTCTACCGTACTAGTTTAGAAATAATAAGCTATGGGATATATATAAAAAAACAAAGAAAGATACATTTATAAGGTAGAGTAGAGAAAAGACGACTTTAGAGAGAGGAGACGACTTCCAGAATTTCCGCCGGAGAGGAGAAATATATATTTTTAGTGAACCTAGTCAAACCAAAATATAATGATTTAATCTGAATCGGATGATTTTTGGAGGCTCTATGGGTCTATATTTATAGGTGGAAAAGAGTTTTAGAGGTCAAAGGCTAGGCAATGTGGGACTAAACGTAGACGAAAATAGAAAGAAAAGTGGAACTGCATGGGCTAAGAAGCAAAGCGGGCCGACCGCGTGCGTACACTGTGTGCTGCAGTTTTTTTTAAAACAAAGTTCGGCCTAAGTAAAAAAATGAAAAGGCTGGCTGGGCCTGGCTGATACGTCTACAACGTATCTATAATTTTTGATTGCTCTATGCTACTTTATCTACTGTTTTAGGCAATATTGGGTTTATTATCCACTTTTATATTATTTTTGGGACTAACCTATTAACCGGAGGCCCAACCCACATTTGCTGTTTTATGCCTATTTCAGTGTTTCGAGGAAAAGGAATATCAGACGGAGTCAAAACGGAACGAAATCAACTGGAGAAGTTATTTTTGGAAGGAAAGCAACCCAGGGAACTTGTAGTGCACGTCAGGGGAGATACGGGCTGCCCACGAGGGTGGGGGGCGCGCCCACCCACCGGGCGCGCCCCCCTGCCTCGTGGGGCCCCCGTAGCTCCACCTACGTACCCCTGCACCCATATATACTCTCGTACCCTAAAACTTCCAGAACAGAAGATAGATTGGGAGTTCCGCCGCCGCAAGCCTCTGTAGCCACCAAAAACCCCTCGGGAGCCCGTTCCGGCGCCCTGCCGGAGGGGGATCCCATCACCGGTGGCCATCTTCATCATCCCGGCGCTATCCATGACGAGGAGGGAGTAGTTCACCCTCGGGGCTGAGGGTATGTACCAGTAGCTATGTGTTTGATCTCTCTCTCGTGTTTTCTCTCGTGTTCCCTCTATGGCATGATCTTGATGTATCCCGAGCTTTGCTATTGTAGTTGGATCTTATGATGTTTCTCCCCCTCTACTCTCTTGTGATGAATTGAGTTTCCCCTTTGAAGTTATCTTATCGGATTGAGTCTTTATGAGAACACTTGATGTATGTCTTGGTGATCAACTTGCGGGTTTCGTGACATTGGGAACCTATGCATAGGGGTTGGCACACGTTCTTGACTCTCCGGTAGAAACTTTGGGGCACTCTTTGAAGTACTTTTATGTTGGTTGGATCATTCTGAGATTGTGTGATGCATATCGTATTATCATGCCCACGGATACTTGAGGTGACAATGGAGTATCTAGGTGACATTAGGGTTTTGGTTGATTTATGTCTTAAGGTGTTATTCTAGTACGAACTCTTTTATAGATTGATCCGAAAGAATAACTTTGAGGTGGTTTCATACCCTACCATAATCTCTACGTTTGTTCTCCGCTATTAGTGGCTTCGGAGTGACTCATTGTTGCATGTTGAGGGCTTGTTATATTATCTATCTATGTTATTATTGTTGAGAGAACTTGCACTAGTGAAAGTATGAACCCTAGGCCTTGTTTCCTATCATTGCAATACCATTTACGCTCACTTTTACCGTTAGTTACCTTGTTGTTTTTACTATTTCAGATTAGAAAAACCTATATCTATAATCCATATTGCACTTGTATCACCATCTCTTCGCCGAACTAGTGCACCTATACAATTTACCATTGTATTGGGTTTCTTGGGGACACAAGAGACTTTTTGTTATTTGGTTGCAGGGTTGTTTGAGAGAGACCATCTTCATCCTACACCTCCCACGAATTGATAAACCTTAGGTCATCCACTTGAGGGAAATTTGCTACTGTCCTACAAACCTGTGCACTTGCAGGCCCAACAACGTCTACAAGAAGAAGGTTGTGTAGTAGACATCAAGCTCTTTTCTGGCGCCGTTGCCGGGGAGGTGAGTGCTTGAAGGTATATCTTTAGATCTTGCAATCTAATCTTTTTGTTTCTTGTTTTAGCACTAGTTAGTCTATAAAAGAAAACTACAAAAAAATGGAGTTAAGTTTGTCTCATACGCTTCATCTTTTTAATATCTTTCGTGAGTATGATGGAAAAGAAATTTGTGCCAAAGTGTTAGAAGAAGAATGCATTAAATTGTTTGGCACTAAATCTTTGAATGATGAGCATGATTGCAATGTTTTTAGCATGAATTCTTTGAATATCCATGATGCTAATGATGATTGCACTAATTACGATGAAAATATCTCTTATGAGCATGTCAACTTTTGTGGAGTGCATGTTTTCATGAACACACCAAATAGAGAAGATATTTATTGCAAGAGGCATAAGTACTTAGAAACCAAATTTTTGCAAGAAGAGCTAGATGAATGTGCTGAAAGATTCAATATTTATAGTACCCCTTGTGAACTTTGCAATGAACATGGCCATTTAAAGCTCCAATGCTATTTGTTTCATGATCAAGTCATTTCCAAATATTGTGATAATTTGATTACCCTTGAGCATCCGAAAGAGCTTAGCCTTCTTTTGGGTTATGAAGAAATGAAACGTATAACTGAGGGTATTCCAAAATTTAATCTTGATATATTTCTTGATTTTGATATAGAGAAGATTTATATGTATTGTGCGGAGAATTGCATTGAAAATCCTTATATTGCCAATTACCTAAAGAAAAGAAAGCAAATGGAAGATGATAAGAATACTAATGAAAGGGAAGAGGCTTCCCAATCTCCTCCTATTGTTTCTTATGATGAATCAGGTGACGAGGAGGAGCTTTCTAGTCAACCAATCTCATCAATAAGGAGCTCAAAGAGGAAGGTTGAACCTACACATAGTGTGAAGAAGAAAAAGAAAAGAAGGAGCAACAAAGGTAAAAAGGTATCCCTCCCAAATGATGTTGCTCCTACTACTACTTGTGATAATGATAATTGCTATACTATTGGTTCTATCCATATTTTTAATGATGAGAGTGATTATGCTTATGATATGAAAGGGCCCAAGCTTGGGGAAGCTATGTTTGATGAGGATGAAATATTTGAGAATATATTTGCTGGAATTAATGTTTGTCCCAAGCTTGGGGATGCTATGTTTAATGAAGACGATATTTTTAGCATCCCAAGTTTTGATATGCGAAGTTGTTATGATGATAGCATGCCTCCTATTTATGATGGTTATATTGATGAAAGTGGGTTTGGAAGAGTGTCAACTTTATTTAGTGATAATTCCACTTCTTGGGAGAGGTTTCAATCGATTATGATGAGAATGAAGTTGCTACTTATGATAATTATTGTGATGAAACTTATGCTATAAAAAGTAGTGATGATTATATTTACAAATCTTGTCATGATTATGATTACCCTTTTTTGAACATTACTCTTTTAATGTGGAAACAATTTTTAGTGTTCAAGTCTCTTATGATACTCCCACTATTCCGAATGAGAAGAATTTTGCTTATGTGGAGAGTAGTAAATTTTCTATGCAAGTAGATCATGAATAGAATGCTTTAGGTGCTGGTTATATTATTTAATTCATTCATGATGCTACTGAAAATTATTATGAGGGAGGAATATATGCTTGTAGGAATTGCAATAATGTCAAGTTTCCTCTCTATGTGTTGAAAATTTTGAAGCTATGCTTGTTTTACCTTCCTATGCTAGTTGATCCTTGTTCCCATAAATTGTTTGCTCACAAAATCCCTATGCATAGGAAGTGGGTTAGACTTAAAAGTGCTAGTCATATGCTTCATGATGCTCCCGTTATGTTTCAATTCTTATCTTTTATGTGAGCATCATTGTCATCATCATGCCTAGCTAGAAAGGCATTAAAGAAAAGCGCTTGTTGGGAGACAACCCAATATTTATCCTTACTGTTTTTGTGTGTTCACATGATTATGCTAATGTAGTAATCATGTTTTATAGCTTTTGTTTCAATAAAGTGCCAAGTAAGACCTTTAGGATAGCTCACGGTGATAGTTGTGTTGATCCTGCTGAAAATCAGAAACTTTTGCACCCAGTAAATTAGTTTTGTTAATTCACAGAAACGTGCTACTGATCTGATTCTTTTTGCTATGGATTGGTACACAAATTGCTTAGGACTTCCTAATTTGGTTGAATTTTTGGAGTTCCATAAGTATACTTTTGATACAGATTACTACAGACTGTTCTGTTTTTGACAGATTCTGTTTTCTATGTGTTGTTTGCTTATTTTGATGAATCTATGGCTAGTATTAAGTGGTATGAACCATATAAAAGTTGGAATACATTATATATTACACCAATATGAATTTAGAATGAGTTCATTAAGTACCTAAGTGGTGGTTTTATTTTCTTATACTAATGGAGCTTACGAGTTTTCTGTTGAGTTTTGTGTTGTGGAGTTTTCAAGTTTTGGGTTAAGATTTGATGGACTATGGAATAAGGAGTGGCAAGAGCCTAAGATTGGGGATGCCCAAGGCACACCAAGGTAATATTCAAGGACAACCAAGAGCCTAATCTTGGGGATGCCCCGGATGGCATCCCCTCTTTCGTCTTCGTTCATCGGTAACTTCACTTGGAGCTATATTTTTATTCACCACATGATATGTGTTTTGCTTGGAGCGTCATTTCCTTTTGTTAGTTTTTGCTTCCTGTTAGTTAGAATAATGTTTTGCATCTTTAGTTTCAATAAAGAAGTCAAGGATAGCCTTTACCATGCTTATTTTGCTAGTATACATGTTGCTGTTTGAAAACAGAAAGTTTACCCCTGTTGCAAAAATTCCTTAGAAAAGTCAGAGAATGCTATAATGTTGAATCTTTTTGCATATTGAGCTCTGATAAATTTATTACAGTGTGAATTTTTATTTCATAATTTTTGGAGTTAGGGAAGTACGATGACTCTTGCATTCTTTACAGTATGTACTGTTTTGGCAGATTGCTGTTATGGTTGCATTGTTTGCATATGTTTGCTTGTTTAATGATTCTATTTGAAGATAGGAGTATTAAATATGCAGAGGCATTTAGTATTCAATGTTGAATAATAATTTTAGTGATTTGTTACAGTAGGAAATGATAAGGTTTTGCATTGGTTTATACTAACCTATCTCACGAGTTCTTGTTGAGTTTGTTGTGAATGAAGCTTTTGATAAAAAGAAGAAACCATGATATGAGAGGAATTAAGGAGACAGAAAGGTTCAAGCTTGGGGATGCCCAAGGCACCCCAAGATATTATTTCAAGAAGTCTCAAGCATCCAAGCTTGGGGATGCCCCCGTTGGCATCCCACCTTTCTTCTTCACCAACTATCGGTTAGTATCGGTTGAGCCTAAGTTTTTGCTTCTTCACATGAGTTGTGCTATCCTTGCAATGTAGTTTTCTTTATCTTTGCTTGCTGTTTGAATAAAGTATCAAGATCTGAAATTATTAAATGAGAGAGAGTCTTCGCATAGTTGCATAATTATTTAGCTACTCATTGATCTTCACTTATATCTTTCGGAGTACTTTGTCATTTGCTCTAGTGCTTCACTTATATCTTTTAGAGCATGGTGGTAGTTTTATGTTGAAGAAATAGATGATCTCTCATACTTCACTCATATTATTTTAAGAGTCTTCAATAGCATGGTAATTTGTTTAAATAATCCTAATATGCTTGGTATGCAAGATTTGTAAAACTTTCTTATGGGTGTGTTGAATACTAAAGAAAAGTTTGGTGCTTGATGGTTGTTTTGAGATATGAAGATGGTGATATTAGAGTCATGCTAGTTGAGTAGTTGTGAATTTAAAGAATACTTGTGTTGAAGTTTGTGATTCCCGTAGCATGCACGTATGGTGAACCGTTATGTGATGAACTCGGAGCATGATTTATTTATTGATTGTCTTCCTTATGAGTGGCGGTCGGGGACAAGCGATGGTCTTTTCCTACCAATCTATCCCCCTAGGAGCATGCGCGTAATACTTTTCTTTGATAACTTCTAGATTTTTGCAATAAGTATATGAGTTCTTTATGACTAATGTTGAGTCCATGGATTATACAAACTTTTTCCCATCCTTCCACCATTGCTAGCCTCTCTAATACCGCGCACTTTTCACCGGTATCATACACCCACCATATACCTTCCTCAAAACAGCCACCATACCTACCTATCATGGCATTTCCATAGCCATTCCGAGATATATTGCCATGCAACTTTCCACCGTTCCGTTCATTATGACACGCTCCATCATTGTCATATTGCTAGAATGATCATGTAGTTGACATCGTATTTGTGGCAAAGCCACCGTTCATAATTCTTTCATACATGTCACTCATGATTCATTGCATATCCCGGTACACCGCCGAAGGCATTCATATAGAGTCATACTTTGTTCTAAGTATCGAGTTGTAATTGTTGAGTTGTAAGAAAAACAGAAGTGTGATGATCATCATTATTAGAGCATTTTCCCAAGTGAGGAAAGGATGATGGAGACTATGATTCCCCCACAAGTCGGGATGAGACTCCGGACGAAAAAAATATAAAAGAGGCCAAAGAAGCCCAAATAGAAAAAAGGGAGGCCATAAAAAAAGAAGAGAAAAGGCCCAAATAAAAAAATATTAAAAAAATGAGAGAAAAAGAGAGAAGGGACAATGTTACTATCCTTTTACCACACTTGTGCTTCAAAGTAGCACCAAGATCTTCATGATAGAGAGTCTCTCATTTTGTCACTTTCATATACTAGTGGGAATTTTCCATTATAGAACTTGGCTTGTATATTCCAATGATGGGCTTCCTCAAATGCCCTAGGTCTTCGTGAGCAAGCGAGTTGGATGCACACCCACTTAGTTTCTTTTGTTGAGCTTTCATATACTTATAGCTCTAGTGCATCCATTGCATGGCAATCCCTACTCACTCACATTGATATCTATTGATGGGCATCTCCATAGCCCGTTGATACGCCTAGTTGATGTGAGACTATCTTCCCTCTTTTTTGTCTTCTCCACAACCACCATTCTATTCCACATATAGTGCTATATCCATGGCTCACACTCATGTATTGCGTGAAGATTGAAAAAGTTTTGAGAATGTCATAAGTATGAAACAATTGCTTGGCTTGTCATCGGGGTTGTGCATGATTTAAATATTTTGTGTGGGGAAGATGGAGCATAGACAGACTATATGATTTTGTAGGGATAACTTTCTTTGGCCAGGTTATTTTAAGAAGACATAATTGCTTAGTTAGTATGCTTGAAGTATTATTATTTTTATGTCAATATGAACTTTTGTCTTGAATCTTTCAGTTCTGAATATTCATACCACAAGTAAGAAGAATTACATTGAAATTATGCCAAAGTATCACTCCGCATCAAAAATTCTTTGTTATCATTTACCTACTCGAGGACGAGCAGGAATTAAGCTTGGGGATGCTTGATACGTCTCCAACGTATCTATAATTTTTGATTGCTTCATGCTACTTTATCTACTGTTTTAGGCAATATTAGGCTTTATTATCCACTTTTATATTATTTTTGGGACTAACCTATTAACCGGAGGCCGCCCAGATTTGCTGTTTTATGCCTATTTCAGTGTGGAATATCAGACGGAGTCAAAACAGAATGAAATCAACTGGAGAAGTTATTTTTGGAAGGAAAGCAACCCAGGGAACTTGGAGTGCACGTCAGGGGAGGTACGGGCTTCCCACGAGGGTGGGGGCGCGCCCACCCCCCCCCCTCCTCGGGCGCGCCCCCTACCTCGTGGGGCCCCCATAGCTCCACCGACGTACCCCCTGCACCCATATATACTCTCGTACCCTAAAGCTTCCAGAACAGAAGATAGATCGGGAGTTCCGCCGCCGCAAGCCTCTGTAGCCACCAAAAACCTCTCAGGAGCCCGTTCCGGCGCCCTGCCGGAGGGGGATCCCATCACCGGTGGCCATCTTCATAATCCCGGCGCTATCCATGACGAGGAGGGAGTAGTTCACCCTCGGGGCTGAGGGTATGTACCAGTAGCTATGTGTTTGATCTCTCTCTCGTGTTTTCTCTCTTGTTCCCTCTATGGCACGATCTTGATGTATCCCGAGCTTTGCTATTGTAGTTGGATCTTATGATGTTTCTCCCCCTCTACTCTCTTGTGATGAATTGAGTTTCCCCTTTGAAGTTATCTTATCGGATTGAGTCTTTATGAGAACACTTGATGTATGTCTTGGTGATCAACTTGCGGGTTTCGTGACATTAGGAACCTATGCATAGGGGTTGGCACACGTTCTTGACTCTCCGGTAGAAACTTTGGGGCACTCTTTGAAGTATTTTTATGTTGGTTGGATGAATCTGAGATTGTGTGATGCATATCGTATAATCATGCCCACGAATACTTGAGGTGACAATGGAGTATCTAGGTGACATTAGGGTTTTGGTTGATTTGTGTCTTAAGGTGTTATTCTAGTACGAACTCTTTTATAGATTGTTCCGAAAGAATAACTTTGAGGTGGTTTCGTACCCTACCATAATCTCTACGTTTGTTCTCCGCTATTAGTGGCTTCGGAGTGACTCTTTGTTGCATGTTGAGGGCGTGTTATATCATCTATCTATGGTATTATTGTTGAGTGAACTTGCACTAGTGAAAGTATGAACCCTAGGCCTTGTTTCCTATCATTGCAATACCGTTTACGCTCACTTTTACCGTTAGTTACCTTGCTGTTTTTACTATTTCAGATTACAAAAACCTATATCTACCACCCATATTGCACTTGTATCACCATCTCTTCGCCGAACTAGTGCACCTATACAATTTACCATTGTATTGGGTGTGTTGGGGACACAAGAGACTTTTTGTTATTTGGTTGTAGGGTTGTTTGAGAGAGACCATCTTCATCCTACGCCTCCCACGGATTGATAAACCTTAGGTCATCCACTTGAGGGAAATTTGCTACCGTCCTACAAACCTGTGCACTTGCAGGCCCAACAACGTCTACAAGAAGAAAGTTGTGTATTAGACATCACTGGCCCATGTAGGAGAGAAGACAAAATTATGGGGCGCCCAATGCCACTATGCAGCGCACATGGGCAACAAATAATTATGGGCCGCGCGTACAGTTTTTGTCTAATAGAACAGAAAGGAAAACTGAATAACGAAAACAAAATAAACATTTTATATAGGCATATTATATATCATTTTATCTTCCCTCATGAAAATCATTGAGTTGCTTAAAGTTTGTGAATTGGGAAATATTTCCAATAAAATTCAAATCTTTTCAAAACCCCTTTCATTTATTTAAATGGAAGAAGTCATGTCATCTTCTCTCCAGGGTTTTGTATTTGAAAAGAATTTGAATTCAAGGAGATCAGAAATGCAAAAATGTAAGTTTGGGAAAGTCCTTTTATTCCCTCTCATTTAACTTTCAAAAAGTTTCAACTTTCTCTCAGTTTCACATAACTATCTATTTATTATAACATTCCAAAATTTAGAATTTTGGGATGTTACAGTTGTCTACCACAACATACCTAGATGGCTTGCAAATAGGACAATAGTTCAAGTCTACTGAAGCCTAAATAAGGCACATCCATTCTCACAGGCATGTATCTTCTCGTAGGGCATCTTAAGAGCACGGAGGATTTTGTCTGACTGGTACATGTTTGCAGGTAGTATGTGGCCTCTGGGTAGAAAACGTCCAAATACTGTCATCATCGCATCGTAGCATTCTCTGCCCAAGTTGAATTGAGCCTTCAGAGCCATTATTTGTGAGATGGCATCCAGCTGACAAAGCTCAGTGTGCTCGTGGAGAGGACGTTTTGAAGCCTCCAACATTTCATTGAAGGCCTTTGCAGATTCCTCCATCTCATCGTCCGAGTCCCGAGCATCATCAAAGTCTTGCACCATGTCTTGCATCCCGACACCATGCTCGTCGGTGCGACGACGAAGCACCTCAGCTCTGGCACGTTGGCCAGACTCGCCATGAAATGTCCACACTGTATAATCTGGCGTAAAACCCCTCTTCTGCAAGTGTTTGCCCATTTCATCCTCTGTCCTCTTTTGCCAATTTTTGCACCCTGCACAGGGGCACCAGGCTGTCCTCTGGCCATTTGCAAATGCGTCTCTCAAAAACCCCTTTGTTTTTGTTAACCATTCAGTGGTCATGTTTTTCTGACTAGTGTGACCAGTGTACATCCACGCATGATCACTCATCTTGCCTAGCTACTGGAAACATAAGAAATATATATATAATTAATCAGCATGTATATATTCATCAGTTAATGCAGTTTGTCACTTTTTATTACGTCCATGCAACCTAGACGCTAATAGGTAAAGATAGGTCCTAATCCCACCCGAGTATGTGAAGATTGGGTTTGTTTTCCCATGCTCTGCTCCAGATCCGATGCAAAATTTCGGCAGCACCTCCCCGCTGTTCTCCTGATACACATCTCGGCAATAAGTAGAGAGGATTTGTACCCGAAGAACAACAAGGAGGCACTGACAAAATTCTGCATCGGATCCGGAGCAGAGCATATGGAAAATGAACCCAATACACATACTTGGGATGTCCGTGGATAACGTTGGACAATTCAAAAAAATCACGGTTATAAATATGAAAATGCATGCATATTTATAGATGTAACCCTTTCGAACGGGAGACGCATAGTGGTCACGCATACTGATGATTGAAGACACCTATAGCTAGCAAGTTTCATCGGCACGAAGACCGGAATAGAGCAAATCAAGGGAGGGGGAGGAGATGTCATTTGTGCTAACCCACGAACGCACTGGCGGCACTCGTCGAACACTAGACCCTCGCAGCAATGAAAAAACTGCACACTTAAATCGAAAGATGATTTTTATAGCAATATTGATTTTTCGTCAACCTAACTAAATATTTACAACAGGATGAGCGGGTTAGGGGTTCCTCGCCGTCGATAGAACCCTAAATAGCAAGTATCATCGGTGCAAGATACATGAGGCGCTCGGCGTTGAACACTAGATCCATGTCCCATAAGTGACGCTGGCGCCTGCCGTCCCGCAACAATAGATCTGTTGGCCGATGACGGTCGAAGGGAAATTTGTCTAGCAGCCTTTGCAATGAGGATTAAAGCCATGTTTTGAAAGTTCAAACAACCAAACCGAGTTGAGTCAGTTTGGGTGTTTCAATTTCAACACTTAGCTTTTAATCATCATCTCAGAGGCTTCTAGACAAATTCGTGATGGTGTTCGACCGCCATCGACACCGAGAACTGTTGCTGCGGGACGCAGGACCCCTGTGTCACTTGTGGGACATGGATGTAGTATTCGACACCGACAGCCACATGTATCTCGCACTGACGATACTTGCTAGTTATGGTACCATCAACACCGAGGAACCCCCTAACCCGCACGTCCCCGGGTGCCCTAATTAGCATGCATTCAATAAGCAAAACTAGATCATCTCTTGCGTCCGTACATCGTCAAATATTATCACTAATACATCTCGAATAGTATCATACATATAGCATCGCTAGTACAACTACAACCATAGCGAATGGTGGGTATCGGCGCTGGCGGTGGACACCCAAAGAGAAGGAACCATCACAGGATCATAGCTCCAGTGAGATCCCTGAAGAACCTGCCAGGTATTGTCAAAGCTGCCTTCCAACGCAACCATGTAGCAAAGGACGTGCTCGTCCACCTTGCCAACACGGTGACGTACCACCTCTGCGGTGTCCGAAAGCCTCGGCACCGTCACTGGCCCACGCGACCGCCACCAAACAAGGTTCGGGTCAATGACGGGCTGGCTCCTCACCAAGCTGCGCCCCGAGAAGGTAGAACCTCCCAGTACCAACCCGACGGAGCCCAGTCTCGGACATGGCCCCTCTGATCAAGCATGCCTCCTCCGCCGAGTCTACGACGAGGATGCGGGATAGACATCATCGACGTCGACGCGGGAATACATGCTTTAACTAAAAAAATAACAACACATTTGACATGCTCAAAATAAACTAGAAACTTAACCTAAACTAAACTAAACCTAAACTAAACTAACTAAATTAAACCTAAACTTAACCTAAAATAAACTAAATCTAAACCTAAACCTAAAAAATAGAAACAAAACCAAAACTAAATTATACTAAACCTAATTAAACTAAATCTAAAAAACAGAAAAAAGAAAATGTCTCACCTTCAGGCTGCTGGGGCTGTGAGGCGGGGCGGGGGGGGGGGGAGCGGCCGGGGCAGCGAGGTGGGGCGGCGGGGCAGGCTGGGCTGGCGAGGCGGGGCGGGCCGGCGTGGAGGGGCGGGCGGCCAGGGTGGCGCGGCCGAGTCGGCGAGGCGGGGCGGCCGGGGCGGCGAAGCGGGGCGGAGTGGCGCGGCGGGGCGGGGCAGAGTGGCCCGATGGGGCAGGGCGGGGTGGCCCGGTGGGGCAAGGCGGGGCGGTTGGGGCGGCGAGGCAGGGCCGCGGCGCGGGGTACTTATGAGGGGAGGGAGAGAGAGGCGTAGGGCGAGGGCGTTTGATAGATAGGGCACAACTCTTTGCCGTCCGCTAGCAGAGACAAAGAGACTAGCTAACGGACGTTAGTTTGGCCACATTCTTTGACGTCTGCTAGCGGACAGCAAAGATTCTTTGCCATCAGCTAGCGGACGAGAAAGAAAGTGACCATTAGGTGCATCTCGCTAGTGGGCCACCCTACCTCTTTGCCGTCCGCTAGCCGAAGGCAAAGATTCTATGCCGTCAGCTAGCTGACGGCAAAGGTGCGGCTGACGGCAAACACTTTCTTTGCCGTTAGCTCCTTCTTTGCCGTCAGTTTTCTTCAAGCTGATGGAAAGACCCTCTTTGCCATCAGCTAGCTGATGGCAAAGAACCGGTTGACGACAAAGATCCTGATTCGAGTAGTGAGAGTTATGTTTACCCTTAAGACAAGAAACCCATCCCTAGACCCTTCGAAACTTCATGAGATACCCCAGCTCAAATCCTTAACCATGTGCTTAACTCATAGAATTGCAAGAGAACCAATTAAGCCCTCCATAACCTTGCACAACACTGGGTTCCTTATGGGACTAGTGGACATAGTGAACGAGCACATTATCATCCTAAGATAACACCAGAACTAGAGATGCCATAGGAAATACCAATTTGAGGATATAGGAATAGAGGACAATTGACTTGATGAGTTTATATCAGTGTCCTTGAGGAATTATCTGAAATTTGGTAGATTATGAGGCTTTCATGTTGGTAGATGAACATGGTGGGATCATGTTAATGGAGTAGCATAACTTTCATTACCTCTGGAGTAAACTGGATTTTGTAGGATAATTATAGTCACAAGATGAAATTTTTGGAAGTATAAGGATTTGACTTAGCCAGGGGATATTGATAGGAGATAGTTGATATTACGATAATGACTTGGGGGAAACATGTAGGAATTATCATTGGACACGAGATTTGGATGTAAATAGGTGATCCTAGTGGGGTATAGATGCTGAGTAAGTCTACATGGTTCGGAGTTAATTGGATTTGGACTGATGATCTCGATCATAATACCATGTTTCTCCGTGGACGATAAACTAAGGGATTGGATTAATTGTCGGAGTTGATTTAGGGATCTATATAAGCTTGAGATTGGAGTTTATCAGATCACGATAATGGGAATTAGTGGACTGGCTATAGTAAGGATAGCCCTTTCAAGTATTTGGGGATTGTATGGGCTTTAGAAGATCATGTGGAACACCATAGACATTGGATTTGTAGAATTAATGGATTGTGTACTGATGGATGGAAGTGAATGAGCTTTTGGAGTTGATCCATAGGAAGGAAACAAGATCTTGGAGTGGCTTATGATGTGTTTCCTTAGGATAGAGATGCACTATCTTGGACCTTGGAAGGATAGGCTGAGCACTTAGATTGTCATGACTAATTCAAGCTTGGAAGCTTGTATGTTCTACCCATGGATTTTTGCGTAGGATAACCATACATATGAGTTTGGGGATCGTAGACATGTAAGATTTCGTTAGACCTCCTCTCGGGAGTCATGAGGATATTAATAGCATGAGTGGTGATTGGAGTTGACCTATACGGGATAATGCTATCGCTGGTATAAGATGATTTATTTAGAGGACTAGATAGAACTATTGGCATCTCAGAAACCGTGCTTAAGGATAAGATGATAAACGTTCACTCGCACACTAGAATCCTTGGAACCCTTAAACCCTACCAAGCCACAAGATGGTTGGATAATGACCATGGGATTTGGCTCTAGGTCAAGAACACCTTGACCCATACTCTACCGTGACCACCACCAATACCCCAGCCTACTTTATGTACCTCGTGAACAAAGTCTTCATGGAGTACTTGGACAAGTTGGTTGTCATTTTTATTCGGTGACCTACTTGTCTACCCGAAGACGGAAGAAGAATCGTTCAACTGGTTAGGAAACATCTAAAAACCGCCATGTCAAGGAGGAAGAACTATACCGACCACCATCGTTAAGAAGTAAACTTCTGCATCGAAGACCAGGTGTATCTGCAAGCCACTCCTCTCAACGGAACCAAGCATTTCCATGTCTAAGGGAAGCTCACACCAAGATTTATCGGCCCCCAACAAGATCACTGCAAGACAAAGAGTAGATAGCTACCAGCTGGAGTTACCACCTGAGTTACCCAAAGTACACAACATTTCTCTGCACGACACAACTCCGGAAGTGTTCCCAACTTCGTAACTAGCCCGATGTCCACAAGGACATCAATCACCAAGCCATCGACCCCCAGCCCAACCTGACCTACGCGAGAGACCCCTTAGCAACCTGGATAAAGCAGGACGTCGTACATGAAGCCACATCATCAAGTACTTCAAGGTTCAATGGATCACCAATCGGAAGCAGAAGCAGTGTGAGGACGTGAAGACTACTCTAGATCCAAGTTTCCGTATTCCTTTCCACGCCTAGTTTGGGAATCTCGGGGACGAGATTCTTGTAAGGGGGTAGGTCCGTCACACCCAGATTTTCATGCCACAACACTTAAGCTAATAAATCATGATAAATTTGGTTTTACAAAAACTTATGAGTGTTTTGGACTTTGCTTGATTTTATTTTTGTTTGCTGTTTGCAAGTGCTCTAAAAATCAAATAAACCCTCCAACTCTTATACTCCTATTAGATATAGGACTCCCAAAAACCAGAAAATCAAATAAACCCTCCAACAACAAGTACTTTATTAATGGTGTGAAAAATATTTCAAAAAATAAATTTGACTCCTATTAGATATAGGACTCCCAAAAACCAGAAAAATATAATTTTAAAAGTTATTTTCCTATTTTCTTTAAAGGCTTTTTCTTAAGGCTAGAAATGGTCTTTAATAGGTTAAAATTATTTTAATGTTTCAAAAATATTTGAGAAAATTTAGGGAAGCTCAATGGACATATATTGTCCATATAAATGAGTTTCAATACATGGTCATGTTAAAAATATTGGTCAAATCCCTCAAAAACACTTTCTAGACATTTCAAGCTTTTGAAATAGTTACAAAGGAAATTTTCTCTATAAATTCCAAGAAAATTCTAGCATGTCACAAATGCCCTTTTTGGTGATCTTGCCAAGTATCATGTCTTGCAGAACAAGATAACATCACCAAAACCCCTCAAAACTTTTTCTGTCCATTTTGAAGTTTGAGTAACTTTACATTGCCAAACATGTCCAAATACTCTCATACTTGGTGCATGTTCTCAAATGGTCTAATTATTCATATAGACCAAATGTAACAAATTGGAGAACAATATAGCTTGATCAAAGTGCCCCAAAACTCTCCCTGACCAGATCCAAGTTTGAACAACTCTACATTGCCAACTGTCTCTTCTTGATCTCAAATTTTGTGGACATGCTCAAATCTCCAAATTATGACACTAGACCAAGTGGTGCATCAATGAGAATAGTTTTGCATGACTAAATCTTGGAAAACCCATTTCTGTTGATATCTAGGGTTACCAAAGTTACATTGGCAACTTTATCCAAATGAGCTCAAACTTGCTGACCATCCTCAATCTTGTATGCCATTTGATCCTGTCAATTCTCATGACAACTGGAATTAAGTTTCTTGCCCAAAACCTTATCAAACACCTTCTGACACTTTGCCAAAATCCTCATTTTGCCCCTTTTTACTCTTCCCTTCACCTCAACATTTTAACACAATTTAACCAAGTCACCTTTCATCTCCAGGAGGAACCATTGATCCAGAGACCAATAATTGTGGGTCAAAACCCTCATTTTCCTCTCTGGAGAACAACGGTTCTACCCTTCTTCACCCTCCTCCTCTCCTCCAGTGGTTCCACAGAGCATCCAAAGCTCCACCCCACTTCTTTAATTCCCCCTAGACGCCCTAGACACTAATGGCCGCACCCTACATGCCAAGGGCATGCCCTGGCATGCAATAGGCGTGCACCAGAGTATGCTACAGTGCGCACCCGGACTGTAGTCGCTCCCTGCCTGATGCTTTTGGTCACCTCAGACCTCCCGCGCACTCTTGCCGAGGCCTCTCGACGTCCAAGACACCCCAGCATGTAGGGCCCTTCCTCCCTTGCCCCCTTCCCCCCCCCTACAGAGCGTGCCCGGTGTCGCCTAGCTCCGCCAGTGCGCGCCCACTCTCGGGACCCGCAAGAGCTCGCCCTCTCTCTCTCTCTCTCTCTCTCTCTCTCTCTCTCTCTCTTTCTTTCTTTCTACCTCGACTTGGACCACGCCCACGCATGCCGCAGACAACCCCTCGTCCTCTCTCCTGGCCGCCGAGCCGTTGTCGTGGCCACCCGTGCGTTGCGTCCACGGTGAGCCATGGGTCGGCTACTTAAGGCCACCCAGGCCTCCCTCTGGACCCCCTTCGCTCTCTCTTCCTCCAAGTGACCCCCTAGACCAACCCACTCCCCTCCTTGCGCCCTCCATGGCCCTCCATGGCCGAAGAGCCGTCGTCGGCCCCGGGCTAAATTCGCCTTGCCCGAGCCCCCTTCCCTCCATCTATGGGCCTGAATGCATCGCCACCGAGCCCACGAAGCTCCCTCGTAGTCCGGTTACTCCTCCCGGTGGCCATAGTGTTGTGCCCACCATCACCGCTGGCCTCGTCCGCCTCGACTAGCACCCTCCAGGACCTGGGCCTCCCTGGGCCATGTTGATGGGCAGATCCGAAGAAACTTGCTTCCCCGAGCACGCCCATGCCTCGGGCACCCCAAATGATGGCTTGTGGCACCGGCTGGCCGCCGTTGATGCCGCCCCTGCCTATGCTCTGTTCGAGCGGGAGGTGGGGGATGAGCCTGAGAGACGGACCCGGCCAGCCGGCCAGCCAGTCAGGCCAAGCCACTGACACGTGGGCCTGCCCCGTTTAAGTGGACACGGTCCATTGCATGCCACCTTTCGTGAGGGAAGGGGTATTCACCGAATGCGCCATCAACGTGGCGACCAGGGCGCTCATGGCCGTGCAGCTTGGCAGGCCCAGTGCACTGCAGCGCTATACTACGCTTAGTATGCAGTATAGGTATATCTACTTTTCCTTTTCCTTTTCCTTTTTCTTTTCAGTAGATTCAAACTTTTACACAAGGCTCATTTCAAATCCAAATTTGATGATTCAAATTTCCACTAACTCCATAAATCAAGGTCTATTTGATGAGCCATAGTGAACATTTTTACTCTACATTGTTCCCAATGGATCTAGTAAATAGGTCATTTATACTCCTAAACCAGCTTCAAAAAATCCATAGAATATTTCATTTGAACTCCAAATCCAGTGAAACCAATTTCTAAATGTTTCTAAAATCATGCCTGATTTAATGGGTACTTTTGCTCATTTTTATAAAAGGCATTATGCAGACAACTTGAAGATCCAATTAAATCGCTTGTTTCCATCATATTGAAATGTTAAAAATATCTATTGATCCAATCCAATAAAACCACTTTGGCTATTTTTCATATAACCAGGGAAGTCCTAGAAAAGTCAAATCCACATTTTTAGTGCACTTTTATTTTTGCCTTGTTGTGTTGCTTATTGTGATCGTTTCCGACATTAGCTGACGGAGTAGACGGAATACTCAGAGATGGACCAGAAGGATTGAAGACCTTGCAGAGCCAGGCAAGCTGCCCTTTGACCATGATATACCACTTTTGTTCATCGATAAATTTTGTATGCATGATGATGGTGTTGATGATGAACTTGCTACGCATGTTGCATTGATGCACGGTCCGTTGATACTTGCATGATTCGTAGCTCTGTTTTGTGCTTAGAGATACGATGGTGAAACCATAGTTGTTGATGCATGGACTTGCATATATTCCATGAAAATCACCTTGAGAGAAATCTTTCAAAAGCCCAATGGGTGCCACTAATGCCCTTAGGAGATAATGATGAACTAGGTCACTACTTAGTGGAGAAGTAGTGTATCAAGGCTTGATTAAAGTGTTGTTCCCAGAGATGGATTAGATCTAAGATTGTCTATCGTCCCAACCAGACATGTACAACCACACTACCCATTATGGGACGGGGCATTATTGATTACCTAGTTCATGCTAGCTTGGATGCCCGCATTACTAGTGATGAGAGTGGCGTGGTCACTCTCGAACGGGGTCGTGCATGGATAGGCGACCATGACTGTTTTCACAGGACACCGGACACACCGTTGGTACCCCGTGTTCGCATTATGTGATAGATCTGGGTGCGTGGCTCCACTGAACTAAACCATGACTATGGGACGGGGGCTATTTACAATCGAGTGGACTCTATGTTAGTCACGACTAGGGAAAGGTAGTGATCGGGTGCTTATCAGGGGTGCTTGAGGTACCGCGGGTCGTGGATGAAATGAAAGCTTCCCCGATCTTGTGGGTAAAGTGTGCAACCTTTGCAGAGTGTCAAACTATTCGAATAGCCATGTCCACAGTGAAGGACAGTTGGGTGGTGCTGCTTAGACTCTGTCCATATGTGTCGGACAAACAACAAGGTTTGGTAATATTGATGATGTGATTCATGAGGATGTCATGATGAGCTTGAGCATGAGTTGTTCATAACTCTTTCTCGATGTTGATGTCTGTAACCTCCTAATACTTGCTGCAGACGCATTCATATCCTTGATAAATGTTGATCGTACTTGCATGAGAAAAACTAGCTTTCCGTAAAAATGCCAAATTAGTAGTAGAGCCTTGCATAATTATTCTGTTATCACACTTGGGTTGCTTGGAAGTACATTCGAACGTACTCACTGGCTTGTCCCTAGCTATTTACTTGCCCAGGCTTGAAAGATCAGGTATACGAAGAAGAGTTTTTTGGTGACGATCGTGTGAGCTATGATGCTTCCCAGTCAGAATGCCTATAGGGTTAAGGCGGACGACATGGGTCCAAGTTGTCATTGAAGATTTCCACTGCGATGATACACTCAAGACTTGACCATAACGGTCCTACTTGTGTAAGATGGTATGTATGGATGTAAGGCTCTTGTTACTTAGCTTCTGTGTGTTCAGTAAGCATTCACCTATGGGGTCACTGTACACGTGCATTCGATGATCACGACTTATGAGTCGGGGTCCCCACAGACATCGTCCATAGCAACACCTCGATGTCCCTCATCCACCGCGCCAGATGAGGATCCGTCGTCGATCTCGTCGTCCCACCGGTTTAGCTACCCCGTCCTCCAGCTCTAGGGAGACGCCCCGACATTCCCCTCGTCTTTCACGCCACCTCCATTCCGACACCCCAGTCTTCACCTCCACCACCGGAAGAGTAGCATCATCATCGATTCCTTGAATGAAGCTGAGGCCAAATCGGCACCACCAAAGACGTTCTACACTAATCGCCGCATTTTCTTCTTGATTCGATCTTACGGTGCTGCTGGCGCTCGGTTCTGAGCCGACATGGCGCGGCTCCATCCACGGCGGCGTCGCTGACCACTTCCTCCACGACGTCGCTCCCTCGGTGGCGACATCCACACCAGTAGGAGATGTTGCTGCTTTGGCTCTCGCTCACGCTGCTGCTCTACTCTTGCTCTCGGTCCCCTGCCTGATCTGCTCTTGCTCTTGCTCTTTCTCACGCTGCTGCTCTCGCTCTTGCTCTTGCTTGCACTGCTGTTCTAATCTTGTGTGCGCTGCTGCTGCAAGAGCAGCTGATCCTGCTCACCCTCGAGCCCCTGCAGCTGCTACCCGAGATGCCGCTGCACGACCAGCTGCCCTGGCTCTTGCATGCACTGCTGCTCCGGGCGCTGCTGCGGCTGCTACTAGTGCATTCAGTTTCGGCAGTAAAATTTAGTTTCGACAACAAAATTCAGTTTTGTCAGCTAAATTCAGATTCGACAGTGAATTCTGTTTCGACAGTTAAGTTCAGAGATGAGCGCTGATGTATTTTACATCTAGCACTTTGTGGTTATGTATTTTATGTCATCTATTAGAGATGCTATTAGAATTCCACTCAGGTTAACATTGTCTCTCTTGTCCTACTTCAGCCTCGCCGTCGTACAACTCACCGGAGTGCTCCAACGACAAAACCCTCCATCATAGTGGAGCAGTACCCTGGGCTCCATCTCCAGACGCCTAAGATCTTCTTCCCCTCCTTCGACATCCAAATCAGCCGAGGCATCCTCACCGAGCAACCCAATCATCACTGGTACACGTCAGTGCTATACAAACGGTTTTAAACCCCTTTCCGCGACGACATTTTGAACCGTCACCTAGTGAGTGTGGGCGATTGGGGGTCCTTCCCACACAACCTAGAAACCGTCGAGGATAGGGACCCTACAATACTCCTTTTCATTTTTGGTCGCATTGCCATCGCAGTCGGTATTCTGTGGTGCTACGTTTATGATGCCCGTCCCATCACAAATGGTTCACTATTATAGAACGTGTATGATAAGCATACAATCACACACAGTCGCTTTTCATGAACCGTATGCGATAACTAATTTAGAAGATGTACTAATCATTGTACGAGCGACAGATAGGATAATGAAATGTCGGACCATCGTAACATCATCGTACACGACAACTATCACACATGCTATTCTATGGTGCAACATTTATGATGCATACTTCATCAGAAATAGTTCATGGTTGCGAATCGTGTACGATAAGGAAACTATCGCAAATGGTTAGTTTGCCAGCACCGTTTGTGATATTGTCTGACATCCCACACGCTTTGCAAACGGCAACTGTGTGCACACTTGCACACGTTTCCTCTCTGTGAACCGTCTCGGATTATGGTGTATATTGCAAACATTTGTATTTTACCAACCGTGTGTGCCGTAACAACCTGGAGAGCGTAAATTCACCGTAATTTAATTGGTGCTATATCAAATTGAAATTGAAATTGAATGTATGCTATAGCTTTATTCATATCCATCAGGTTCAGACAACCAACGAATTATTCGATTCATAGGTACACATCAAGAATTACATAAGAACCAAATAAAGAATGATGAATCATAGTTGTATACTTGCACTATTAAAGATGGTAAAGAAAGAGGTGAAATACATTCTGGTTGCTGAACAAGGTGAAGTGGAATGCCCATATTGTGCCCTCCTCCATGTAGAAGGCACGCACGACTCTAGTCCAACCCCTTGTGATGGCCGACCACCCACCCTTCACGGTCTTCATGGAAACATCTAGATAATCATCGTGTTCTGGTAGAAATACTTTAACCTTTGCATGCCCACCAATCATGTAGTTTGATAGGTAATCTTTAGTAAACCGCTTTGGGAACCACTACAAAGGAAAAAAATTCACACATTGTCATCTAACACAACTCATTATGGGCAGTAAAAAGAAGGCTGCAGAGCTCTTACTTACCATCCTGCAGTTCGCTGTTGTATTGGATAAAGTGTAAACAAATAGTTTAATTTCCATCTTTTGATCCATTTTACTAACAATCTTTATCAGCTTCCTCACATGATGCTGGTTCATCGATATCTGATTTCCCCATACGCAGAAAGGGTCAAAGCGCGGATCTTTACCAATGACATACGTACCTAAAAGCACCAAGTTTAATATTAGAAGATAAACACCAATTACACAATGATGTAGTACAACACTCTTATATAATATCTTATAACATCCAATATACTCTCATATTAGATGAATTAACATCTTATATTATGGGCGGGAAGGAGTTTATTGCATTCTTACAAATTATTGGTTGATTAACTACTGTTGTATCCATGGATTAGAGTTAGTTTGAGCTAGTTCGGGCTCAAATAGCCCTAAAGTATATCTAAACATCAGGGCTATTTTGAGCTAGTCGCATCTATAACCCACCAAAAAAAACTATCCAACCCAAGAGGTGCTAATTAGGGCTAGTTCTCCTAGTGCATTTACTGTCAATCTAAGTATCTAATCCCGTCATCCAAACACCTCTTTGGATGGAGTTAGTTCAGGGTTAGTCATGAGCTAGAAACTAACTCTAACCTCTAAGCCAAGTTGAGTATCCAAACAGGGTTGTGTTGTTGTTGTTGTTGTTCCTGCTGCTGCTCTTCTACGTGTATCTAGATATCATCAGAACATTAAGCTAACACTCTTCCTTGTTGCTACGTTGCCTAGGATTGCATATGTAGACGTTAAGTACAGTGCATGTTGCTATGTAGCCTCAGATATATTACATATGGCCCTAGTTAACCTAACGATAAATGCGTTGCAGATATATTCAGTTAAAAGTCTGATTCACCGATTAGTCCCTTATCAGCCCCCGATCTATACGGTACCAGCTACCGATATCCTGACTAGTGAGCATATATAAGCCATGGGATGAAACGAACCTCGATGGAAAACAACAGTCGTTCCCAAAATTGTTCTGTGTACGGACATCGAGAAGCATGTTAAGCACAACAGGCTAAACATCAACCAAAATTATCCACGGCAGACAAAATAATCTCCAATAGGTAGCTTCAGTGTGCAGGTTTAAGCATGCTAGTAAAGCAAAACAAGTGAAAAGGTGTGTTAACTGCAACAGGCCTAACATTTAACAACAAGCAAACATAGTCATTCAAACTGGTATTGTGCCGGTCTAAGTACACTGGTTATTGTTAAATAAAAATGGAAAGGCGTGTTTAACTACAAGATGTAGCAACCAAATGTAGTCATTCATGCCTTGTTTGTTTCAGCTTCGCTTGGATTTTAATCACATATGGATTCGCTTCAGTGGTGAAGCTGTTTCTGCGAATCAGCTTCACCACCAAAGGACACTTTGAGGTGCTTCAGGAAATTGCACTAAAAACGACCCAAATCCAGATTCAGCTTCACTGGCAAAGCTGATTCCAAATAGCTGTTTGTTTTGGATTCCAGATTCGGCTTCACTGGCAAAGCTGAATCTGGTCCCAGAATCCGAAACAAACATGGCCATAGTGGTATTGTTGAAACTGGTACTGATGAAATTGAACAACACAATTCATACTTGCACATATAGAACATCATGTTGTGAATAACTAGAATAAACAAGGCATACTACAAACAACCAAAGATAGCATTTGAAACTAGACATATGCTAACTACAAACAACAGAACAATCAAAAAGTTTAGAAGAGGCATATGCTAGCTATAACAGGCTTAGTAGCAAGCAAATATATGTGTTCCTATTGGTATGTTTAAAGCTGGATTGATGAAATGTACTGCACAGTAAATAATTGCACATACAGAGCATCGCATTGCGAACAACTGAAATAAACAAGGCATACTGCAAACAACCCGATATAGCAATTAAAACTAGACATATTCTCACTACACCACAAAAGGGACTCGACAAAACAAATCATGGGTTTCCCACTGTGAAGAGGCACGACAAAACAAATCATGGGTTTCCTCACTTGTCACAGATGGGCTCATTCCCATGTGAAGAGAACGGACCCTGGATGCGCTCCATGTTGTCGCAGATGGGCTCCTTCCCCTTGGAAGAGCACGACCGTAGGGTGCCCTCCCTGATGTCGTAGACGGGCTCTTTCCCCTTGGAAGAGCCGGAGAGGGTGCCCTCCTCATGGTCTCCGTCGATGAGGTCTGACTTGGAAGCTGTGGATCCCAAGCCAGCATCGCAGAACATGTCCTTTAGAAATGACAAAAGGGGCTCGATGGCTGTGTAGGATGGCAAGTTGTTGACAGCGAGCCAGAGGAGATCAGCGGTGGGGCCATGCATGAGATCGATGGTGGTTGAACCCGAGGGGTTGGGAGTGAGCCACTTAACCTATGACATAGCCCGCCTTAGGTTGTCGCTGTCCATGACCTCGATGTCGTAGCCGGCGGAAGAGACATGCCCGCATACTCTAGCTCGTTGCTTGAGTTCCTACTGCCAGTAATGGTCGTCAGCTTCCTCGGCGACGTCGGGCGAAGAGACCGCGATACACCTCTTTTGGGTTAGTCGCTCCTCGAGCTCCACGGGAAGCGTAGCCGGGCTTAGGCTGCGATGCTCTGGAGTGGGGGATGGGGATGGGGATGGGGATCTGGGGAAAAAGGGGCATTTGGCAGGCGTCATCTAAGAAACTCAGGGCGGCCTTGGTATGGAAATCGGTGGGTAAGCTGCATGGGCAAACTGGCAGATGTTGACAATGGAGGTCCCACGGCGACGGCAACGGCGGCGGCGGCATCAGGGACCTTGCTAGGGTTTCAAGCGAGGGAGGGTGTGTGTGTGTGTGGGCGCGCGAGCGCGCCCGAGGAGGTTTTGGTGTGTGTGTGTGTGTGTGTGTGTGTGGAGGGGGTTGTTTCTGAGGAAATGACGCGGGTACTGAAAATCTTACAACGCTGGAGTCAAATGTGGGAGTGAAATGCCGGGGCTAATGAAAATTTTGATGATGGTGCATCCCACACGGTCCGAAGATAACAACCGTGTGTTATGGAACAGAAAACCCTCGAGGTGGACAAATATTTTCTAGGGGTAGGCGGGATTGGGAACAAGAAACATCGCACACGGTCCGAAGATAACAACCGTGTGTTATGAAACACAAAAACCATCCTTAGACAGGCAAATATTTTCTAGGGATGCAGTGGGATTGGGAAGAAGAAACATCACACACGGTCCGCAGATAACAACCATATGTTGTGAAACAGATAAACCCTCGAGGCGGGCAGATATTTTTTAGAGGGGGAGCCTTGTTGAGCCCAATGTACTGTGCGGATGTGTGTGTGACAGGGGCACCGGCGTGGCACATGGTTAGTTTGAGTGAACCGTGTATGTTGTGTCATCCGACTTGTCTAATGTTCATGAATTTGGCGAAAAATGATGCGGGAGAGGGTCAGAACACGAACACACTTGCATGTGGACCAAATTTATATGTATGAAAAGGGTGGTTTGATTTTCAAATACCAAATGCAACTTCGATGTCGCACCTATCTCACAAAGCGCACGATATTGCTTGCCCCCCTTGTGTCAGCACGAAGGGAATCCTCAGCTATGAATGCATGCCCCGCCCACTGCCCCAACCGAGGGTCACCTAGCAAAGTGCGAAGTAGCTAGCAGGCCCCTCCCTCGTGTCAGCACGAAGGGAATCCTAAGCTATGAATGGATGCCCCCCAACTGTGGTTCACCTAGCAAACTGCGAAGTAGCTAGCTGCCCCCCTCGTGTTGGCATGAAGGGAATCCTAAGCTATCAATGCATGCCCCCCGCCCCCAACCGATGCTCACCTAGCGAAGTGCGAAGTAGCTAGCAGCCCCCTCCCTCGTGTCGGCACGAAGGGAATCCTAAGTTATGATAGGATCGATGCCCCCCCAACCGTGGTTCACCTAGCAAACTGCGAAGTAGCTAGCAGCCCCCTCTCATGTCGACACGAAGGGAATCCTAAGCAATGATGCCCCCCCAACCGAGGTTCACCTAGCAAAGTGCAAAGTAGCAGCCCCCCACACACACTTTTAAGTCGGCGGGCCAGAGAGGCATCTCACCAAGATTGATCATAAAACAGACCAAGAATAATCCACCTTGGTCGTACAACCACTCTCTTATTGCTGGTCAAAGTGATGGTCGTCCATGCGACCCCAAATAGGCTAGCTCGCCAATAATCACGCAAGTAGTTAGCTAGTCCCCGGAGACAACCACTGCATGCGTCTGGCCCAAACATATGTATGGATCAGGTGTGTTTTTTAGTACACAATGGAACAACTTTGATGTGGCACCGTGATTTCGACTAGAAATCCCACACTGAGTGAGGGTTAGGTTGATGATGCATATGTATGTTACACCACACTTCAAGCCAATGACGGGGATTCATGCACGCTTGCGTGCATAGTATATGCGCTCCAACTTTATTTAGGTCTGAATCTCACCATGACCTATACTACGATAACATGAACCAAATGAAGAATCCGCCATGGTAACCTATCTTGTTATCGGTCAAGGTGATCATGGATGTCCATGCGGGCCCATGAATATATAGGCTTGTCGCCGATAACCACGCGAGGGAGTGTACCGCTCAAAGACAACCATCACATGCATATGTATGGAGGTGATGCGTGCATGCATGTTTGAATACCATTTCACAACATTGATGTGGCGCGTGCGTCGAAAATCGTACAGTCTCCCCACACAGAGCGACATCGGTTCATGACGTGTCGTTGTACTAGCCCCTTCGACTCGATGGGAGGGATTCACGCGTACACATGCATCCATGTGTGCTCACACACACACACATACACACACACACACACACACACACACACACACACACACATATATGCGTGATTCCTGAGATCTCGTAGAAGAAAAAAAGTTAAAAATTCCCTCCCAACCGTCCCCCACCTCCCGCACCTCTCACTCTCCCCTCGATCCCGACTGCCCTCGACCCACCCATCGCCGCCCCAGACCCCCCCCCACCAACCCGCCGCCGCCCCAGAACCCCCCGATAACCCGCCGCCTCCGCTGCCGCCCCCGCCCTCCTTCCACTGCGGCAGGGCGGCCTCCCTCTCCCTGCTTCCACTGTGGCGGGGCGGGCTCCCTCTCCCTACTTCAACTACGACGGCGGCGGCCTCCCCTGAATGCTGAATCCGGCAGCGGCCTCCCCCCTGAATCCATCACGACCACGGCCTCCCCCTGGTTCCAACGCGGCGACTGCCCCCCCCCCCCCGCATGCTTCTGCAAACCACCGATGCCTTTCACCGGCGACAGGCTCCTCTGCGGGCAGTCTTGGCAGTGGCGGTGCCCTCCTCCCCTTGGGCCCCTCCCTTCCTCTGCTTCAACCAGGCCACCGCCGCTGCGCCACCCGCCCCAAGCGTCGTCGGCCCTCCATTTCCTCCGTTGAATCCATCGTGGACGGCACCCTGCTCCTCAACGTCGGCACCACATCCAACTTTGACTACGATGGGACGACAATGTTACATGCATTATCGCTACCTTTATTCCTGATTTCTCTATAACTCCATCTCCTCCATCTCCCTGTAGTTCAAAAAAGTTTTGGACAAAAGTTCAAGTGGTTGTTAATGCTACAATTTAGAGATATTGATTTTGATGATTATGTAAACATTTGAATAGAAGTTCGAAGTTTAATTAAAAATAAAAAAGGCTCTATTTTAAGAAGAAAACTGAAAAAAGCCATTGTCACAGGGCCGACCATGAAGATCTGATGTTGAGAAGGTCAGGTACATGATGCATCTCCGGCCGCCTTCCCACAATTGCCTTACACCAAAAGCTGACCTTCTCTCCATTGTAGTGCTGACCTTCTGCTTCTCCCTCCTCCATTGTGCGTGCATCAGTGAAGCATAGATGGCGGCGGACTCCTATCCGACAGCACACTCGATGACCTGCCTGAGGCCTAAGCGTTAACCTGCCCGAGGCCTAAGTTGTGACCTTCATGCATCTGGTCCAAGTTGTTGTCATGGCCGCCCGTGGATGATGCATCAATGCTGGTCATGGGATTATGCGAGATATGTCCCTTGCAGGAAGAAGCACTGAAAAAACTGTGACGATGGTCTTCTTAGTAGCTCATTTGGCTAAAATTGGTCTTGTGTTATGTGAAAACGTGAATTTAAATGTATTCACAACAAAGAACACAAGATGTTTTGGTGGATGTAAAGGACGCCCGAGCATTTGCAGTTTCCTAGATTGCCATAAATATTTTTTGTATCTTGACGGTGGCTTTGATGCAATTTACTTCTGCATATGTATAAACCTATCCGAATGGAGTGTTCCTGACTTGAGCGTGTATTTTCTTTTGATTTATGTGGCATTAATATATGAGGTACTGTGGTACAGAGGTTTGGTAGCAAATGAGTCAGGGAGTTAATTTGTTTGAGCCTTGGACTTGTTGCTGATTCTTTCCAGCAGCATCATGCTACCAACCCTTGTTGTCTACTAGGCGGACTGCTGTTTTAGGAACAAATTTTGTAGCTAAACACAAAAAAATGTAGTTACGATGACACAATTGCAGCTCACCTCTTCTTGCACCTACAATTTTGCTAGTTTTGCACCTGAATGTTGTTTTGCTACAATTTTTTAGGAAGTTCAAAGACAACAACTATAGAAGTTCAATGAATGTTTTTTTAAGTAACAACAAATCCTAGTTTATTAAGAAACTATGACATTTCCCGTTACAAATGAATAACACCAAGAAGTCCGAATTAGAGAAACAGAGCGGTTAAAAATGAATAAAAAATGGATTTTCCTCGTTACTAGATAATAAAACCAAGATGTTCAAAATTTAAAAAACGGAGTAGTGCGATGTATATAAAAAACTCAGATTTTCCTCACTAATAAAGAATAAAACCAAGAATTTCAATTTAAAAAGGTTTGTTGAAAGAAGTACAAGTGCTCTGTCTGTGTTGCCACCTTGCACCTCAGGGCCCCGAATATGTTAATGATACACTAAAAAGAATTCCTATTTAACCGTAGAGAATTTGGAAAAAAATTCTACATGGGGAAGGAGCGGATTTGTAGCAGATTTCCAACGCCATCTCATTTGCCTCATTAAGATAAATGGTTTAGAAATAGACTCAAAATATGATTCACGTTTTTTGTATGAAGTAAAATGGTTTTTTAAACTGCTCTTAAACTATTTATATTTTGCCAAAAATTTAACTTGGGTCATGATACTCATGTACATAGCTTCCCAACGGTATATCGCAAGCCCTATTTAGGCAATGTTGGCGGAAGTTCAACCTAGCACAGAGGGAAGTTCAAGTGCTACTACTGCGGCAGGTTATGTAGTTATCAGAATATAATTCTCATCACACGCTCATCACGACCCGAGAGCAAATCCGCTAATAAGCGGGATTCCTATTTAAAACGGGCATTTAGTCGCTAAAAACTGTTTCCAGATTACACTTACATCACATAGAACACGACTAACTTGATTAAAAAGACGGAGACATTCGATGATTATAGAAAACTCAGATTTCCTCGTTATTAAAGAATGGAAACAAGAAGTTCAAAAATAAAATAACAAGAAGTTCAACTTCTAAAAATAGAGCGCTTCAAAATTCATAAAAAAGGATTAACAAATTCAAATTAAAATTCGTATAAAATAAAGTTTGTAGAAGACTAAAAGTTTTATATTAACCGAGAGAAATTCAGGTACTGCATGTTGTGCATTTTATATTAAAAAATAATGAAAAAGCAAAGACTAAAAGTTTTGTTGTTACAAGTTCAAGTCGTCGATTAGACAAAGTTAAAAAAATTATTGTGAGATTGGTTTGTACAAAAGGAATATCATTTGTGTAACACTTGACGAATGGATGAGAAAATTACAAATGAAAATACGTCACAGAAGTCCAACGTGAAAATACCAGGAAGTTCAACTACTACACTGAATGAATTTCAGATGAAAAACTTTTAAAACTGTTGTGAGTATATAAAAAAATGATCAACACGGGAAAGTTGCGTGTTTACAACAGCTTTCCATCTGGATATCAATTCCGGTGAGTGGATTGAGAGCTACGAGAAAAATCACACGTGAAAAACACAGTGAAGTTCAAGTAGACATGCCGAGAAGTTCAGGTTCTTCATGCGGTGCATTTTCAAAGAATCTGTTTCGCGATAAAGGTAGAACGAATGATCTCGCCGTTTTCGAAATTACATGAAAACAACTAGGAATCAGAGGAAACCATCAACATGAAAAAGTTTCGCATTTTATGTAGGTTTTCAATGGTATATTATTTGCCCAATCCGATAAAGTTTGTAGAAATTATGACGAAAATACGTTTTTGGCCATTTTCTATTTGGACTTAAAACTGTAGGGATTTGGGAGAAATAATATATATGAAAAAGTTTCACATTTCCTCAACCTTTCCAACGTCATATCATTTGCTGCATTCAGACGTACGGTTAAAAACTTAGCTCAAAATACGAACTCAGTGGTACTTGTATTGTTTTCTGAATTACTTTTAAACCGTTCAAAATTAGAAAAAACATTTAACATGAAAAAGTAGCATATTTTTATAAGCTTTCCAACGCCATATCATTTGTCTCAATTGGATTAGCCGTTTAGAAATGACTTTGAAAATACGAACTTGGTTGTTCGGTTTGCGAAATTTTCCAATTTTCCAAATTACTCTTTATCCACAAGGAATTAGAGGAAACTTTCAACATGTGGAAGGAGCGGTTTTGTAGCAGCTTTCCAATGCCATATTATATGCCTCATTCCGGTAAATGGTTTATAAATTCGATCGAAAATACGATTCACGTTTTTTGTATGAAGAAAAAACAGTTTTCAAAATTGCTCTTAAACCGCATAGCTTTTCCCACAAATTTAAGTTGGGTCATGATACTGGTGTCCATAGCTTTCCAACGGTATATCGCAATCCCCATTTAGGCAACATTGGGGGAAGTTCAACCTAGCACAGGGGGAAGTTCAGGTCGATCAACTCGGGCAGTAAAATTGCAACAGAGGCATGTTTCATCATGACCCGAGAGCAAATCCGCCAACAAGTGAGATTCCTATTTAAAACGGGCATTTAGTAGCTAGAAACACTTTGCAGATTACACTTACATCACACAGAACATGACTAACCAGAAAAATTCGCGTTGGAAGACACGGTTGCGAAGATAGCCCGAAGGTCGGGTTCGTACAGAGGGAAGTTTAGGCGTGTAACTTAGGAAGTTCTGGTTATGATCAGAATATTATTCCGACACACACACACACACACACACACACACCATATTTACAAGAAAAAAATAACCCCCTCCTAAGTCAAATTAACCAATTTCGTTGTCAGGCAAAAAGTAGTGATTGTCGGTGTACTAGAGTAGGGGTACCCTAGTATCCCGAACTTGTGCACGGGCAGTCGCAGCACCCCGTGGCAAGGCTTGCTGGGTGACCGCCAAGGTCCTCCGTGGTTCCTTTGGAGCCATTCAAGAACAAAGTATTCAAGCCAAGGAGACAAGGCCCCGGCAAGAGGAGCTTGCCGGGAAGGCCAACCAAGGCATCTCAAGGAACTTGCCGCGACGTGCCACGCGTCCCGGCGAGGCCCGGTGAGCGACAAGCTTCCAGACGCGACAACACAACGACCGCGGCAAGCTACCACTCTGTACCCGCGCTCCAGCACATCCACCAACGTGTCGCCCTGGGGCCTTTCCAGGCGCGCGTGGCAAGAGGCTGTGCAGCCAGCGGTGCGCGGTGGCAAGCGACGCTGACAAGACTGCCATCATGGCGAGCAGTGGCGTCCCTGGCGGTCCCTTTTCGCACTATTTGAGCGACGCAGACGGGCATTTAATGCCTTTGTCCCCTGCCGTCAGGGTTAGGTATGATACACTGTACAGGTAGTTGTACCAACCGCAATTCCTTTTCCATTTTTACCCTTGTCTACGTTGCCACCTGTCGGTGACCCCTTCAGCATATAAAAGGAGGCCCATGCGCAACGTAGAAGGGGGTTCGAAGGCAGAAAAACACCCACGCTCGGTCTCGTTAGCAGCTAGTGTGTACTATAGCACTCAGCGCTCCCGAGCAAGAACTCAATACACTCAGACATGCAGCAGTAGGAGTGTTATCTCTCCGGAGAGCTCCGAAGCTGGGTAAACTGCTCGTGTGCTTCGCCTCGATCCGCTCTTCGTGCGATCTCCGCCCCCCCCCCCCGCCGAACCGAAAGGGGCTCGATCCGCCAGTCCCATAGGTGTTCGTGGATCAGTTTCCCGACATCTTTGGCGCGCCAGGTAGGGGGCATCGAGGTTGTGTGGACCTGATCCGGCGTTCACACGAGCTAGATCTTCATCTTCTTCATCGACATGCCACCGAAGAAGAAGGCTTCGGAGGCAGCTGTTCCGTCCGCGTCGATCCCACCGCCACCGAAGAAAGCGGGTGTTGGGGTAGACGCCGGCGGAAGAACAGGCGCCGACGAGGGAGCTCACGGTGCTGCCAGGTCCAAGGACAAGGCTGCGCAGACCTCGGCGTCCGTACATGCACCGCACCCATCCCAGGAGGCGCAGGACCGACAGCGTCATGGTATCCGTAGTACCATATGTTTGCTGGACCAAGATCGAGCTGGTGGATCTCGGGGTGCTCAAGACCAGCATGCACGCCAACATGCCGGCACGAGCGAGACACGGTCGCCTGGACGGGATACTGCTCCTTCTAACATAGTTAGAAGTCCGAGCATATCCCGCTCCTCGCGCCGTTTGCCACTACCGCCCACCAATCCAACAGAAGCTTTGGCGCGAGCTCAACTGCTCCTGGATTACCCTCCAACGGCAGACAAGATCGATGGATGGAGGGCCACCATTCAGAGTCTCATCGGCTTCGCCAATGGCGACACTCCACGGCAGCCGAGTACATCGCTGCCGCGGCAGGACTGCCAGGCGCGAGCCGATGGCGACGAAACCGGTGGAGGGGCAACCACCATGCACTCTCCACCGCCCCGTCCAAGATCGCCGACTCGCCGGATCCACCTCGACAGTGACTCCACCGCATCATCAGATCCACGAGCTCGTCGCGATCAGCGCCAAGTTCTTCACGAACGACAGCAAGAAGACGCTCGTACTCGCATCGAGCGCCGAAGAGAAGCACGGCGTCAATCGGACCAGCGCGCTGGGCCCTTTGTCGACATGCTTGCACCAGGGGAACCAGGCGACTTGCCGTACGCGATAGGTTGCCCTGCGTTCACTCGTGAGCTGCGGCAAGTCTAGTGGCCCAGCACGAAGAATTTCAAGCCAGACATACCAGAGAAGTACGACGGCAAGTCGCATCCGTCGGAGTTCCTCAGCACCTACACCATCGCGGTGCAAGCTGCCGGGGGGCGGGACGACAAGATCCTAGCCAACTACTTCCCGCTGGTGCTCAAGCCCAATGTCAGATCCTGGCTCATGCCCTTGCCGGACAACTCCATATCCTCCTGGGCAGACCTATGCCATCAGTTTGTCGGCGCCTTTACAGGCGGCCACAAGCCTCATGGCCAAGAGAGCGACCTTCATCTGCTCGCCCAGAAGGAAGGAGAGCCCCTGCGCAAGTACATTCAGAGATTCAGCCGTGTACAGCACAACATCCCAGATGTCCACCCTGCCGCGGTAATCAGCATGTTCCATCAGAACGTGCGAAACCGCAGGATGCGGGAGGAGATGGCGATGTGCAAGATCAGAGACGTCAGTGAGCTATATGCCCTGGCCGACAAGTGTGCACGCGCTGAGGAAGGGAGGAAACTCCCCGGAGAGAATACAGAAGCAGGAGGATCTGATAGTGAGGAGGCTGCCCCGGCAAAGAAAAACCGGCGGCGGAACAACAGGAAGAAGAAAGGCAAAGATGTGCTAGTCGTTGAGCAGTCCGGCAACGGAGGTGGCGCCAAGAAAGCCAAAGCTGGTAGCTCCGGCAAGGAGATTGTCACGGGCACCAACTACCAGGCTGTGGCGGTCGCCGACAAGCAGGACGGCACCAACAAGCAGTACTGCAAGATCCATTGCACCAAGGTCCATGACCTCCAGAGCTGCAAGAAAGTCGAGCAGCTTGTCGAGCAGCAAAAAGCTGAATACGAGCGACACGACAAGGAGAGGGCCCAGGAACGTGCTGGAGGAGCCAGCAAGAAACGCCCCGGCCGAGGAGGACGCCGTGGCAAGGCCAAGCAGCGGCAAGGAGCCAGACCTCCCCGCGGCCGCGACAAGGATGAAGATGACGACGACGATGAAGATATGGATGATGACGAGACCGATGAGCAGGAGTTCTAGAAAGCCACAGAGGTCATGTGCGTTGACGGTGGTGCTTCTCTGCATACTTCACACCGCCAGCTCAAGCAGTGGGCGCGGGAAGTCAATGCGGCAGAACCACCCGTCGAGTCACGCAAGCCTCTGAAATGGTCCAGCACACCTATCGTCTTTGATATTGAGGACCACCCTGATCGCATAACTGCGGTCGGGTGCTTGCCGATGTTGGTTTCACCAACTATCCGCAACCTCAAGGTCACTAAGATGCTAGTTGACGGCGGGGCCGGCTTGAACCTGATCTCCTCCGCGGTACTCCAGAAACTCCAGATCCCTGATAGCGAGCTCGAAGAGACCGGCACATTCCAAGGAATCAATCCGGGAAGGAGCAAGCCGAAGGGAAAGATCACGTTGCCGGTGACATTTGGCAGCAAGTTGAACTTCAGGACTGAGAGGGTCACTTTTGACGTTGCTGACTTTCCATTGCCTTACAATGGGATACTCGGCCGTCCAGCACTCGCCAAATTCATGGCAGCCTCTCACTATGCATACAACATGCTGAAGATGCCAGGCCCGATAAGTGTCATCTCTGTCCCTGGCGACAAGAAGGATGCTCTTATCTGCGCCGACAAGATCTACCGGGAAGCAGCAGCCGCAACAGATCGCAAGTCACTTGCCGTTGAAGCTCCCGGGGGAAGAAGAAGACCAAGTCCGGCAAGAGTTCTGATGCCCACTCCGGCAAGCGCACCTCTTCGGAGTGCTGCGCTACCGTCGAGGACGCACCATCGAGCTCCACCGGCAAGTGTAAGAAGACAATGGCAGCTCCACCAGAGACCAAGAAGGTGTCCGCCAAGGAGGATGGCACTGGTGGTACCTTCACCATCAGTGCCACTCTCGACCCTAAATAGGAAAGCGCGCTCGTTGCTTTCCTGCGGGCGAACGTCGACGTATTTGCGTGGCAACCGTCTGACATCCCCGGTGTTCCCAGGAAAGTAATCGAGCACCATCTTGCCGTCTGTCCTCATGCGCGGCCCGTCAAGCAGAAAGTCAGGAAACAGGCAGTGGAGCGCCAAGAATTCATCGCAGAAGAAATCAAGAAATTGGAAGCAGCAGGCCTTGTCAGAGGAGTGCTCCATCCTACGTGGTTGGCCAACCCTGTAGTCGTGCGCAAGGCAAACGGGAAATGGAGGCTTTGTATCGACTTTACCGATGTCAATAAAGCTTGTCCCAAAGACCCATTTCCCTTGCCGCGCATCGACCAGATTGTTGACTCCACGGCCGGATGTGACTTGCTTTCATTTCTTGATGCATACTCAGGATACCATCAGATCTTCATGGCAGAAGAGGATGAGGAGAAGACCGCATTCATCACCCCATGTGGCACATACTGTTTCGTACGGATGCCTTTCGGTTTAAAGAATGCTGGTTCAACATTTGCAAGGGTAGTCCATGACGCTTTTGAGCCGCAAATACACAGAAATGTGGAAGCCTACATGGATGACATAGTGGTCAAGAGCAAGGACAAGGCAACTTTGATTCAAGATTTAGATGAAACCTTTGCAAATCTGTGCAAGATCAACCTCAAGCTTAACCCCGAGAAGTGTGTGTTTGGAGTCCCCTCCGGCAAGCTTCTCGGGTTCTTCGTGTCTCAGCGGGGAATTGAAGCCAATCCCGACAAGATCAAGGCCATTGAGCAGATTGAAGCACCAAAGCGCGTCAAGGATGTACGAAGACTTGCCGGTTGCGTAGCTGCTCTCAGCAGGTTTATCTCTAGATCTGCTGAGCGCGCCCTGCCATTTTTCAAAATATTGAAAAAGGCAGGTCCAATGAAATGGACTCCGGAGGCGGAGGCTGCGCTGCAGGACTTGAAGAGATACCTGTCCTCCACTCCAACACTTGTCGCACCTAAGCCACAAGAGAAGTTGCTGCTATATATAGCGGCAACCAATCAAGTGGTTAGTGCTGCGTTAGTAGCGGAGAGGGAGGCGGATGATGAGCCAGCAACCACGGCAGATGCATCCAGCGACAAGCAGGGGACTTCACCGGCAAGCTCTGGTCCCGACAAAGATGGATCTGCGCAGGCGCATGAGAAGATGCAGAAAAGAATGGTGCAGCGCCCAGTTTACTTTGTCAGTTCCCTTCTGCAGGGGGCTAGGTCAAGGTACTCTGGTGTGCAGAAATTGCTTTTCGGCCTTCTCATGGCCTCGAGAAAGCTGCGCCATTACTTCCAAGCACATGAGATCACAGTCGTCACTCGTTTTCCGCTGAAGAGGATACTGCAAAATCCAGAAGCAACAGGCAGGATTGTCGAGTGGGCACTGGAACTGTCAAGCTTTGGCCTCAAGTTTGAGAGCACTTCAACTATCCAAAGCAGAGCATTGGCGGAGTTCATAGCAGAATGGACGCCAACACAAGATGGAGAAATTCCAGAAACGAGCATCCCCGTCAAGGAAGCAAGCAAAGAGTGGCTGATGTACTTTGATGGTGCCTTCTCGCTGCAAGGCGCCGGTGCGGGCGTGCTACTTGTTGCACCCACCGGAGAGCACCTCAAGTACGTAGTCCAGATGCACTTTCCCAAGGAGCAAGCAACGAACAATACCGCAGAGTATGAAGGTTTGCTTGCCGGTCTCAGGATCGCAGCAGACCTTGGGATCAAGAAGCTCATTGTCAGGGGTGACTCACAGCTTGTCGTCCGCCAAGTGAACAAGAATTATCAGAGTCCGTTGATGGAAGCTTACGTTGATGAAGTGAGAAAGCTAGAAGAGCACTTTGACGGCCTACAGATGGAACATGTTCCAAGAGCTCAGAACGACATTGCCGATGGCCTGTCGAAGTGCGCCGCACTTAAGTTACCTGTGGAACCAGGGATCTTTGTGCTCAAGCTGACTCAACCATCTGTAACGCCATCAACTGGACAGAGCAAGAAGAGGAAGTTGATTTCTGGTGACTATTTTCCGGCAGAGCTCCCCGAAGCCGCCGCCAAGAAGGTCCTCAAAATCAACACCAAGGGTGCTGAGGAGCAGTCTGCTCCGGCAAGCCCTAGGGTTTGTTCCGTTGAAGCAGACGCTCCCGACAAGTTTTGCTCCGGCAAGCTTGCCGGGGAACATCAAGCTCCGGCTGAGCCGCAGGTTCTCGCCGTAGAAGCGGATGTTCCCGCAGCAGCAGATGTGCCTTTAGTCCTTGTTGTCGAGCCGCAAGCTCCAGCATGGGCACAGCAGATTGTCCGTTTCCTTCAGACAGGAGAACTTCCCGAAGAGCAAGAAGAAGCGGAAAGAGTAGCCCGGCAGTCAAGTATGTACCAGTTTGTCGACAACACACTGTACAGAAGAAGACTCAACGGTGTGAAATTGAAGTGTATTCACCGGGAAGACGGACAAAAGCTGTTGGCAGAGATACATGGAGGCATATGTGGTCACCACATTGGCGCAAGAGCACTTGCCGGCAAAGCGTTCCGGCAAGGTTTCTTTTGGCCGACAGCCCTCCAGGATGCAACTGCACAAGTAACCAAGTGTGAAGCGTGCCAGTTCCATTCCAAGCAGATACACCAGCCAGCTCAAGCTCTCCAGACGATCCCTTTATCCTGGCCATTTTCGGTCTGGGGGCTCGACATCCTCGGCCCTTTCCCCGAGCTGTCGGGGGCTTTGAGTACTTGTACGTTGCAATCGACAAGTTCACAAAGTGGCCGGAAGTGGAACCAGTGAGGAAGGTGACAGCACAGTCAGCAGTCAAGTTCTTCAGGTCGATTGTTTGCCGTTTCGGGATCCCTAACAGGATCATCACCGACAACGGCACACAATTCACGAGCCGCACCTTCATGCAGTACGTCCAAGATCTTGGCGCCAAGGTCTGCTTCGCTTCTGTTGCTCATCCGAGAAGCAACGGTCAAGCGGAGAGGGCAAATGCTGAAGTGCTGCGCGGGCTCAAGACCAGGACTTTCGACAGGCTGCGCAAGTGCGGAAGGAACTGGATTGAGGAGCTGCCGGTGGTTCTTTGGTCGATCAGGACGACGCCAAATCGAGCCACTGGCCAGACACCTTTCGCTCTAGTCTATGGAGCAGAGGCAGTTCTCCCCACGGAACTCGTATACGGGTCACCTCGAGTGCTCGCTTATGATGAGCTTGAGCAAGAGCAGCTGCGACAAGATGACGCGCTGCTCCTTGAGGAGGACCGTCTTCAGGCTGCTGTACGAGCTGCTCGATACCAGCAAGCTTTGCGCCGCTACCATAGCCGCAAAGTTAATGCCAGAAGTTTCAAGGAAGGCGACCTTGTTCTTCGGCGTGTTCAGTCCGCCAAGAATTCCAACAAGTTGACGCCGAAGTGGGAAGGCCCTTACCGGGTGAAACGAGTCACTAGGCCTGGCGCTGTCCGCCTTGAGACCGAAGATGGCATTCCGGTGAGCAACTCCTGGAACATTGAGCATCTTCGTAAGTTTTACCCGTAGGGCGCGGTTGCCGGAACCTGTTCCGGCAACCACCTTTTGTACAAGTCTTGCCGATGTTGCATATAATCCTTTGTACAAAGCCGGGCGCAGACCCCGTGCATAAGTAAAGCTCATGTGCTCCGCACATCTTGTCAATTTCATGCTTTCTACTTTTTTTGCATGTGTTATCTGACACTTTGTGCAGCGCCTACCCCCGGTAAGCAATAACGAGCCGTAAGGCTCCATATCTTTATTTTCTCTTCTTTCTTTTTCTCAAAAAGGAAAGGAAGGTTCCCTCGCCCACAAGTTTGCCGGGGGGAAAGGAGAAGATAATGGTGTGGACCAGGCGTCGTTCAAGGAAGTTTCGCCTTACCGGAAAGCAAACGACAGAAAAGCTAAGTTGCCAAAGTTTGAGCAATCAGTTTTAAATTTTTAAGTTATCTTCCTCGAACGACCGTGCTTTGTATGGAAAACCTGTGCGCGGAGGAACCAACTCGTAGCTAGTTGCGCCCTTACTTTGTTTCGAGTCCGCTCAACAACTTAAGTGAGCTGCGACTAGTTGCGACAAGGTTTCTTGTCGGAAGCGGCACCGCCAGCAGGCTGCTGACGTCCCGCACTCAGCGCTCGCGGCCCAGGTGCCTGCGCCGACAAGTTCCCTAAAAGCGTAGGGCAAAACATACAAAGGAAGGAATCAAGTAAAGGAAATAACATAACAATCTCTACCCGAAATAGAGTTATATTACAAGATAGCTTGTCGCAGCTCTAACAGATTGTTCTCATAACATGACCAGCAGCGACAAGAAAAAGAGAAAACGGGCGGCCTAATCTACGCGATCGCCCTCAACCCTCTTGATCCCGCTCACCTTGTCCACAATGGGTGCGACAAGGGCCTTGAGCGCTTCCAGATCAGCATCCGGCGGCAGGGACCTGAGGACGTTGGTGAGGTTGAGGCCTGGGTTGCGGAAGGCCACCTTCACCAGCACCTTTTGAAGAGCTCCCGCGCAGATCTTGCGCGACTCGTCGGCCAGCTGCTTTGGGATCTTCTCCCGGAGTCGCTGGAGGGCCGTCGCCACGCCTTTGAAGAACAAGCTGAGCTTGGCGCTGGGTTGGAGGTGCTCATCGGAGGAGTACCCGAGATCCTCCATCCCCAGCTGCGCCAGCTCCCTGTCAATGGCTGCGGCAACATCCACGAGACCCTCTGTCCAGTGCTCCACATTCTCCCTAAAAGTGTTCTGGGCGGCGGCAGCACTCGCCAGCAGCGCCTCGTCGGCCTTGATCTTCTCCGTCAAAGCCACCTCCCGCTCCCTGGCGCTGTCCAGTGTCTGAGTCAAAGTAACCAGCTTCAACTCAAGATCTGCATTGGATTCCTTGACGGCGCTAAGCTCTTTGCTCATCTCAGCGAGACGACCCTGCAGCTCGCCATGAGCGGTGGCGTCCTTCTCGCACTCACGCTTGAGTGCAGCAAGCTCCTCGCCGCTCGCCTTGAGATCGGCCTCCAGCTGCGCCATCTTCGTCTCCAGCTCCTTCTTGGCGGCCTCGGCAGCTGCGGCAGCATCCTCTGCTTCCTTGAGAGCCCCGCCAAATGTTTGCTCGCGCGCGGCAAGCTCCTCCTCGTGGCTGTCAAGGTTGACCTTGCGCTGCGCCAACTCGCCTTCCTGTGCAGATAGCTTTTCGGCAACAAGCCGCTGTTGCTCTTCAACTTCAGCCTTCTCGAGGAGGAAGGCTTTCCGCTCCTTGGCGACTTGCTCCCGCTCCTCTGCAGGGATCGGAGAGCTTCCTGCCTGAGACCCCGGAGCTCCTCCGCGCGCTTCTCGATGTCCACTCCCGCCTTCGCGACAAGCGCTTCTCGGGATTCCAGCTTGGCCTGTCGGGCGCGGTAAAGCGACAACAGCTTCCGCAGCAGACGCTCCTCCTCAGGCTCGTCGTTGCTGCTGCTTGGCGCGTCGACCAGCGTCAGCCCAGCGGAGGCGAGCACCTCTCCATCCAAGATCTCTCCTTCGACCGGCACCCTGGAGCTTGACGCCCAGGGGAGCTTGATGAAGATGCCGTCGCCGGCCTTCAAATAGGCGCCGGGCTGGGGCTCTTCAGAGCCTGGCGCTGCAGCAGCGGTGGAGGGATCGGCGGTCGGCGTAGCGCCTGACGCTCCTGCGGCCTCGGGGCCGTCAGTGCGATCGCCGGATCCCTCGCCAGCTTCTGCGGCGGCAGCTTTGGCGGCCTCTTCGGTGTTGCTGCGCACGTTCTCCTCGCCGGCGACCTCGGTTTCCATCGGCTCCGTGGCAGATGGATCTGACGAACGGAAAAAGGAGAAAAGTCAAGCAAATATCCAAAAAGAAAATCAGAAGAAGAAGAACCCAAGGGAAGTTTTCAAGCAAGAGGATTACCTGTACTAGGATCTGCAGTCATGGTCTCAACCACCGAAGGGTCGCTGGTGCTATCCCTTGCCGGAGAACTGTCCCTTGCCGGAGAATTCTCCCTTGCCAGAGAACGCTCCCTTGCCGGGGAATCCTCCCTTGGCGGTGTAGTCGAAGCAGATGGCATTTCGGGAGCGGCTTCCGGGCACTCCTGGTGAGGCTGCTCTGCTCCTACACAAACCAACAGTCAGATATCAACAAAGAAAGAGCACCCATGCGCGCCTGACAGCAGGAAGAAAACCATATACTTACGCTGGGGGCTGCGCTGGGGGCTGCTTTGGGGAATAGTTGCCGGGTCTGGCAAGGTGGTCTCGGACACACCCCCTGCTGTCGCGGTGGGTTCGTCCACAATAACAATCACCGGGACCTTGGCTCTCTTCGCCGCTCTCTGGGCTAGAGTCCTGAAAAGGAATGGATTCGGAGTAAAGCAAATCAGATACAAGACAAAACAACAAGAATTGAAGAACTACAAGTACATCAAAGAATCTTACTCTTCCTCTTCTTCGTCGGAGCTGAGCGCGGAGAGGTCGAAGTCCGGCACACCTTCGGTGCGACAAGGCGGAGGAGTAGGTTCCCTTAGCCGCTTGGCGGGAGCAGAGGCGGTGGTCCGGGTGGGCCCCGCTCCAGTTGCCGCAGCGGCGTGAGGTGCTCCCGCGGTAACAGTGCTTGCCACGGTGGAGCGCATCGCGCGACGCGGCGGCTGTTGACCCGTCTGCCGTCCCGCTACGTCCACGGCCTTGCGGAGACGCCTTCTTGGTGGAGCTGGGGGCTCCGCTTGCGGCGAGCTGTCTGAAGGTTCGGGCCCGACAAGCTCTCCCTCGCCGGGCTCGCTCGACTCAGCTTCAGGCCCGACAAGCTCTCCCTCGCCGGCAAGCTCCTCTCGCTCAGCAAGGCTTGCCGCCTCTGCTGCCCCTGCCTCCTCCACGGTGAATCCAAACTCGCCCGCGGCAGCGGCTGCCGCTGCCTCTTCCAGCCTAGTGGCGATGCGCTGCATCTCCGCATCGGTGGTGTCGCGAGTGAGGCTCTTCTGTTCATCGGAGCGGATCGGCACTAGCCGTCAAAGAACTCCTGCACGACGTTGTCTGCAGGCTCTTGCCAAGTTGGGACAATTCCATGCGAATCGCACAGCGGCATCATTGCACGGATGCGGTCGAGCGAGGAGTTGTTGCACAGCGGAACGACACCCCTCGGCAACATGGACGCTTCGGGATGTTGAGGATCGCGCTTGAACAGTTCCAGGATCATCGCGTCCCGTTCCAGGACAGTGAAGTTGAAGTTGAGGCCTGGGCGCAACCTCATGATATCCGCCGCATTCTGGAACTCCCAGGCGGGTCTCCTCCTCTCCTACAGGGGGGCGATGCGGCAGCAAAGAAAATCTGCGCCAACGGTGCCTACGGTGAGCCCGGCAAGCCTGAGGCGTAGGATCCGAATGACGGCAATCTTCAGCCTATCATCTTCCGGGGCCACGTTGCTCCAATCGTTGCCGCGCGCTATTGGGGCTTGGCGCTGGGCGGTAAATGGCTGCGGGTTCTCCTCGACAATCCAGCACCAGTCTGCTCTCCATTCCTCCCACTTGCTGCGGAGCTCTCCCTCCAGATAAGCTTCCTTCTTGCCAACTCTCGAGATCCAGGCGATTCCGCCGGGTAAGGGCTCCCCTCTCTCAACCCGGGGCATAAAGAAGTGGCGAAAAAGAACTACGTTTGGATAGACTCCGACAAAGTTATCGCAGCGATGTGCGAAAACTGCCATGGTCAGAACAGCATTGGGGGTGAAGTCAAGGATGCGGAACCCGTAGATGTTCATGATATCGCAGAAAAATTCAGAGAAAGGCGGGCAGAGCCCGCAGTAGAAGAACATCGCGAAGAAAGGGTATCCATTCGGAGCCAGTTCCGAAGCGGCAGCTGAGAGTACCTTCGTACGCGGATGCGCTCGTGTCTCCGTCGACCAGAAGAGGTAGTAGTACTCCCTCAGCTCCTTCACAGCGAGCTGGGGGGGGGGGGAAGATTGCCCGCTCCTTTCGCAGCGTCGCGAGCCGCTGCGCCTCGGCCGACTTCACGACCTTCCTCTTGTCGGCTTTCGGAGCCATGGCGGAGGTGGTGGGGGAGATCGACGGCGTAGGTGATGCTGGTGATGATGGGGGGCGGAGCGCTGCTCTCTTTCAGCTTTGGGAAGAAGGGGGGAGCGGCAGAGATTTCTGAGATTGGGATAGCAACCGGCGAGATGGGTGAACTACCCCTGTTTTCCCTGCTTATAAAGAGGGAGGGGGTGGGCATTCCGTCTTTCCGAATAAAGAAACCACCCACGATCTCTCCCACGACGCCGCATTCAACGCGTGCCGTTCGGCGAAGGCGCGGTGGATACGGAGTAAGATACGGCATAACCCAGGCCGCGCGTGCCCGTGCCCTGTTTTGGGCCTGGCCCAACAGCGCTCGGCGCCATGTGTGGCCCAGGCCCGGGGGCTCCTGTCGGTGTACTAGAGTAGGGGTACCCTAGTATCCCGAACTTGTGCATGGGAAGTCGCAGCACCCCGCGGCAAGGCTTGCCGGGTGACCGCCAAGGTCCTCTGTGGTTCCTTTGGAGCCATTCAAGAACGAAGTATTCAAGCCAAGGAGACAAGGCCCCGGCAACAGGAGCTTGCCGGGAAGGCCAACCAAGGCATCTCAAGGAACTTGCCGCGACGTGCCACGCGCCCCGGCGAGGCCCAGTGAGCGACAAGCTTCCGGACGCGACAAGACAACGACCGCGGCAAGGCGCTTGCCGCGGCAAGCTACCACTCTGTACCCGCGCTCCAGCACATCCACCAACATGTCGCCCTGGGGCCTTTCCAGGCGCGCGTGGCAAGAGGCTGTGCAGCCAGCGGTGCGCGGTGGCAAGCGACGCTGACAAGACTGCCATCGTCGCGAGCGGTGGCGTCCCTGGCGGTCCCTTTTCGCACTATTTGAGCGATGCAGACGGGCATTTAATGCCTTTGTCCCCTGCCGTCAGGGTTAGGTATGATACACTATACAGGTAGTTGTACCAACTGCAATTCCTTTTCCATTTTTACCCTTGTCTATGTTGCCACCTGTCGGTGACCCCTTCAGCATATAAAAGGAGGCCCATGCGCAACGTAGAACGGGGTTCGAAGGCAGAAAAACACCCACGCTCGGTCTCGTTAGCAGCTAGTATGTACTGTAGCACTCAGCGCTCCCGAGCAAGAACTCAATACACTCAGACATGCAGCAGTAGGAGTGTTATCTCTCCGGATAGCTCCGAAGCTGGGTAAACTGCTCGTGTGCTTCGCCTCGATCCGCTCTTCGTGCGATCTCCGCCCCCCCGCCGAACCGAAAGGGGCTCGGTCCGCCGGTCCCATAGGTGTTCGTGGATCAGTTTCCCCGACAGTGATGGACCAAGCGGGTCCACAAATGGAAAGCATCGATATCGCTGATAACCACTTAAGTGGGTGTGAGAGGACAACCACCATCGCTTTGCAAGTGGGCCAAACATATGTTGAATATAATACATAAAATGCACAACTTTGATGTGCCACACATGCCTCAAAAACCGTAAACCATGCACTCGTACACAGAGAGAGGTTCATGAAGCGTACTACATATGATGGTCCCCTCCCCCCTCTTCGACGCATACTATATGCTCCTACCGTAATACAACCCAAAAATAATCCTCATCGATGGTGAAATTAATTAACCTCTCCTGATGTAGGTCAAAGTGATGCACATGCATCGACGATGGCCTCGTGGGCGCACAGATGGAAGTGTCACAAGTGAGTGTCCTAGCTAGGACTCGCATATATATATATATATATATATATATATATATATATATATATATATGCGAGTCCCCTCCCACCTCTTCGACGCGTATGATATACCACCATAACACAAACAAAAAAGGATCTACCTTGCTGGTCAAATTAACCTCACTACTGGCTGTTCGTCAAAGTGATGGATGACGACGTCGCGGGCCCACAGAAAGCATCTTACGGAGTGTCGTGTAGGGCAACCATCGACTGCATGTGGCCAAAACATGTAGGTATGAATGGGTTGTGTAATGTTTTAAATTACTAATTCACAACTCTGATGTGGCACTGGCCTGCCTAACAAAATGGCTAACCCACACGGTGGCTCACAACTTGTAGTGTACTGCGAGCCACTCACCACCCCCAGACGCACACACCCACACACACACACCGTGAATCCACCGCAACTACGATGCATGTTAAATTAATTATCCCGCGGTGGACATATATATGTTACCAAAGGAGGGACGTTTTAATGTCGAAAAAAATCAGAGATCATTAAGAAGTTTTAGTATATTAAATGATTGATTTTCTACGGGTATAATGTGCAAAAATCAAATTCGAGCTACATGCACACGTGACAGTGCACCTAAATGGATTGCAAAAACACATGTGTCTCACTGGGTGCATATTTACGCCCCGTGCAACAAATTTTAAATAATGAGAATCTTGATTTTTAAATTCTAGTACATCCAAAACTTATTTGAAGTTCATGAAACTTATCGTGTTGTCATATGGACACCAATACAAAGTTGGATTGTACTTTTTTGGGTCAAATTTGAGACCAGTTTTGATGTAATCTTTTATCTAATTACAAACAGGAGATTATTAATGATTGGGAACCAATATCCCAAACGGACTATTTATTCGAACCATGAGCGTTAGACCAACAATGGATACGTGTCATGCTTCGATTAAGCAAAAAATAAAGTGGCATCATTAATCATCCAAATAGAAAAACAATATACATGCCATCACGTGACCCGTGTATCGTGCAAGCGGGCGTGAGTTGACGGGACGCATGCGAGCAGTCCGCCGCGCAGGCAGACCGGGAGGCGTGCGTGCAGGTGTGTGAATTGACAGAGGCGTGCTCATTGCACAATGTCATCGGGAGGCGTGTGAGTAGCTTTGTGAAATGGTGCTAGGCATGCCAGCAGTCCGGTGCGCAGGCTCACCGGGAGGCGAGCCAGCGGTTTGACCGCCGCCCGCCTCTCTCCCACTACTACATCTTAATGGTGCGCCCGAGTGACCACACCAGCCATCCTCGCCACACACACAATACCCTCTCTCCGCTTGCATCCTCGATGCCACTCTCAGTCATCAAAGCCGTCAGTGTATGAGGATACCGCCGAAGCGCTCCATCGGAGGGAGTGGCGAAGTTGGGGCTGCTAAAGCACCGGAGCACGGCATGGAGATGGAGATAGAGGTTACCATCGTCTATGGCGTCGAGCTTCCACAGCCGAAGGCGGAGTTCCACACCGACTCTGGTGACGACTCGGGCGACGACTCCGACGACCACTCCGCCGACGACACCGACGACGATGAAAAACTGGTTAGTCATCTATACCCATTTATGTGTCAAATAGATCCCCGGGTTTCTCTGGTTACTCCTGCGTCCCCCTTTTCTGAATATAAATCCTATGGTTATGTTCTCCCAATCCATGAAAGCTGTGTAAGTTTCATTAGATCCGTGTAGTGTATTGATTGTTTGAATGGTACAAGTGATAAGTGATTAGTTGTTTCATTTGTGGAAATGATTTCTGCTAGTAATCCGACTACGGTTAGTGTTCGTGCTAATAATTCCTAGCCAGGACTTGACAATTGATTTTGAGTGACCTACATATGTTTGTGCCATTATTTTCTTCAAGATTGGTCTTTACACAGACGAATGTGCTTAAAAATCGAACCATAATCTCCGGATGTGTATGAATAAATAGCCATAGATTCCTAATCCTACTTCACCGCATGGAATCATTAATTTTTTGATGCCAATTTTTGGCAACTGCCAAATGTTCGCTAGAGATTAGTTTGTAACCATTAATTTGACACCATATTTTTTTTACTATTTGTATAGGTGCTGTCTGACGATGTGGACATCGAGGATGAAGATGTCCAGAGGTGGTATAAAAGGCAAATCCTGAGGGAGCTTTATGCGGGAATGCATAACAGGCGTATTAGGACCTGGAACGGTGGCTATCGATGCCCATTCTGCAACCACAAGCTTGCTGACGTGTATTAAATTGTTCTGGCGCATGCAAGAGGACGGGACATTGGTTCCTTCAAGAAGAAGTATGCTCGCAGGGTGGAGCACGACGTGTACGCCGAGTACCTGGAGAAGCTTCGGGGATCGTGCTGGCTTGTGAGATGAGATGTGGGATCAAACTATATATGTATGCTTGAGCATGCTTAATGATGGTTGAACTATGCTTGTGTACATGTACGCTTATTATCTATGTCTGAGTATGTATCTATGTTACCTCCGCCCTTGTTTATTGGTCCCTTTTGTAATTTGTGTTAAATGTTGACCAAAGATTTAACTAACAAAATATTAGTGCAGGCCAGCAAAATTTGTATCGTTGGATGCGTATTTGAACATGGTGTTCAATGATGTAATTTTTGGTGACATGCATAAACATTTCTTAGTCAAATATTTGGTCGAAATTTGGTACAAATTACAGAAGGGACCAATAAACCAGGATGAAGGTAGTACGTCAATCACACATGGTTCCCAAAATTGGAACCGTGTGCAATGACTTCCATTTTGCCTGTTGCTTCAATCACACATGGTTCCCAAAAATTGAACCGTGTGCAATGGCTTTCGTTTTGCTTCTTGCATCAACCACACACGGTTGGCTCTAGCAAACCATTGCCTCCGAAATTCTTTGTGGGATAGAAAACCCTCACCACCCAATTCAAAAAAGAAAAAAGAAAACCCTCGCCATCCCCATGTCACAAAAACCCTCACCCCCGCCCGCCACCCCATGCCTCCGGTCCCCACTCACACTTGCAGAAGCTCCTCCGCGTCTATGCATGGCACCGCCTATCGCGGCAGTAACCACTTAGCTCGACGCATGCCGCCGCTGCCAGGCTGCCGTCAAACCCCACCACATTTCGCCACTTCCTCTTGCCGCCGCCTATCGCCATCGACTTTCTCGATGCTGCTCACGGTCGATCCGGCTCCGCTCGGTTGGGAAATCTTCCATAGTGAGGGTTTTTTCTCATGGATGACAAGGTAATTAATTTAATGAGATATTATCTCATCTCTCATCCCAGTTCATCTGCCTCCTTTAATCACCCGACAAAAATGGCCGTGAATTCATTTTTATTCATGCTAATTTGAGGGTTTTCTTTCATTCATAGAGTGTAAAGTGCGCCGCAACACATCAAGACATTGCGACCTCCGCCAGAGATTCCACCTCACTATACCAGATGACTTGAGCATGTGCGCGGTATGTTCAATCTCACCCTAAATCGATTGGCATGGCCTACTTTCCTGAAGATATTCTAAATATTGCTACATTTGGATAAAAGGTGCCACATGCACCATATACGTCAAAGGGAATTTCCCCCCTCTTCTTTCTATATTAGGCAAATTAATGATGTATTGTTATTTTGATTACCCTCATATTTCCATGACATCATGTTTACCCTATCTGTTTAATTATAGATTTTTGTCCTTCGATTTCAATTGTTGTACAGTTCTTTAAATTTGGGCCCATATTTGCATGTTACCATATTTTCTTTAACAACCCTACCATTTTCTGCAACGCATCCCTTGCTATGCAACAGATTATGTAGTGCACAATTTTTCCCTTTACATAGATCAAGGCTGCACAGATGTCATACTACACATAAACCATGGATTTATAATCATTGCTACTGTATTACTTGATGAACATGGTGACTCCTATTCTGGCGCTGGCTTTTGGAAAGAAATTTCTATGTTTTATGTACTGAAAGCTGGCACTAAAATTGGACAGCACATATAATGGCCTGGTCATGAGATATACGCTAACTTCCCCGACAAAATCATCCGTCCTGAGTTTGTTTGAAGTAAGTTTTCTTTTCAACTATCTGCATGTTGACTTACCCAGCAATGTTAAATGAATTGTGTAGTATTTAAGCAACCAATTGTTATTCCCTTTTCTTACTATATTCCTACCTAATAACTTCTAGTTACCAAACACTTTTCTATTGCCCTGTTTTAACTAAATATTCCCTGTACTCTCATTTCTATCACAAAGCGCCGCTGACAAGGAGACTCCGGAGGTGGAGAATGGGCCTGCCAATAGGTGGAGGCGGGGCAAGCTAGAACCGCAAGTGACTCCAGCAGGCATAGACTTCATCAATAGCCTCCCCGATGATATGTTGACAGTCATCATCTCCCTCCTCCCAATCAAATGGGGGGCACGGACAACCATCCTTTCCCGACGGAGGCACCCCCTATGGAACTTCACGCCTCTCGACCTCATCGACACCCACAAGCTCTGCCATGGCTATCGCAAAAGCGTGGATGCATTCTCCAAGATTCTCGGCAGTCACCCTGGCCCAACCAGAGGCCTTAGAATGGGCAAGTTTCGTTCCAACGGCAGGGACCGAGCCAAGCTTGATGAATGGTTCAAATCCCCCGCCCTAGATCAGCTCGAGGAGCTCTCTTTTGATGATGGGCATATGCGCTTGCTGCCAACGTCCGTGCTCCGCCTCGCGCCCATGATGTGCTTCACCAAGTTCAGGAACTGTCGCCCCCCCCCCTTAATGACGCACCCGCTCTTATTTTACCACGACTGAAGCATCTCGAGCTCATCGTCGTCTTCCTCTCAAACGGTGACATGGAGCCCCTGCTCCTTGGCTGTACTGCACTCGAGTACCTTCGTCTTCAGGCAAGCAATGGGTTGAGTACACTCCACATCACCTCCATGACTCTCCGGACTATTCATGTGTGTTGCTGGTTCGGCAGGAAGACATCACAAGATGTGTACCACGGCATGGTCATTGAGGGCACACCTGCACTTGAGAGATTACTTGTATTTGATCAAGTAGGTCCAACAAGAATCAATGTCATTTCTGCGCCGAAATTGATAGTGTTGGGCTACTCGTCTGACCAATAATCCAAACTTGTTATTGGATCCACACCCATTCAGGTACAACAGCCGCCTTCTACTTCTCCTTCTATAAATTGACATTGTTTCTAGTTTTGAAGATGTTTGTTCGTCTATCATTCAGAAAATGATTCCGACAAGCCTGACCGTGAAACTGCGCACAGTGAAGGTCTTGGCACTAGAATCTATCGGCCCCAACCTGGAGCAAGTAGTCACTTTCCTGAGATGCTTTCCGTGCCTAGAGAAGCTATATATCGAGGTGATGTTCCTTTCCTGTTAAATGTTAACCATAAGCGAGTTCAATTTTTGACACCTTTTTCCAAGTTTACAATGACAATGTACTACGATTTCTAAAGGATTCTTTTGGAGGGTTTCAGTACATACATGTCTCCTTTTCCA